>NW_020290329.1:0-115604 GCF_003184535.1 Aspergillus eucalypticola CBS 122712
TTTTCTTCTTTTTTTTTCGCCCCCTGTCTAGTGTTGTTCGCAGGCTTTCTGTGTGGGAGGGGTCTATCTCTCATAGAGCGATAATAGTTCCCTCTGGGCTGGAAGCATAAACGGCGGTTACCCAGCCGTGCCCACTTGTCGGAACGCCTGGCAGAGTTTCCGCCGTTGGAACGCAATTGCAGTTGTTCCCCCCCCTGGCTCTGGCTCTGGCTCCGGCTTTTGGCTTTTGGCTTACCTCTGCTGCAAACCACCAAGCAACCACACCAACCAACTACTATTACCACCACTACCACCACCACCACCAGCAGATCACCCCCCTCCCCTCCCCTGGTGCTTGCTTCGTCGATTGACCTGCCTAGCAACCTGTTGGAATTCTTTGTATATTCGTTCGCTCAAATCACCTGGCTGGTCCTTACATGGAGCAAATTCGGTGTTGCTCTTCCGCGATACGACTCTTCCGCTCACCTTGTGTGGTTTTTTCCAGTGTGCCCTTCTTCCCGGCTAGAGGCCATCGCTCCCTCCCCTTAAAACACCGTCTATCTGTTTGACGATCGCCCGGTCCGTCCACTCAGTGAACCTTCTGCCCACTACCCCGATTTACCTCGCGCTGGAAATCCCCATACCTCATTCACTCCTGTCTCCGGTCTGCTTCAGATTCCCATTCAATCCATTTTCTGGCGGGTCCACTATTGCGAGAGTTGTCTTTTGCCTCCCCTCCCACACCCCCCCTCTCAAATCGAGGACTGCGACACCTTTTGCCCGCGCATAGCACAGCACAGCACAGCAGCACCAAAAGACGATTTTGCTGACTTATCGCTGGCCGAGTTCTGCACAGAATCCACTGCTTTCTTCGTCTCCGGCTTTCGCTTTCCCTACGGTTACCCTTTGTCCCCGTCCGAAGACACTCGCCGTGCCTCCCCTCGTTGACGGATTACACTGCACTCGCTGGTGGCGGACTGTTTTCCGCCCGCAAGGTTGGATTTTAGGTGGACCTCGACATCAGCGTCCGAATACCGTCGGACCTTCCTCGTCCCACTCTTCCCCAGAGGCCAACGTTGTTCGATCAACGTTGGAGTCGCTATATGATCCCAGACACCCATGGGAATGCTAAACTATCTTCCATCCCAGGTGGAAGGTCGCCGGTAGCAGCACGGAAGGCCTCGAACATGCCGTGGAAATTATCCACAGAAACGTCTCCGGAGGCAAAGAATCGGCCGCCATTGACTTCGCAGCAATCCAATTCCCTACCCTCCACCCCATACCAACATGCGCGAAAGATCTCTTTCCACTCCAGGTCACCTTCGCCCCCGCAAGGAAACACCTCCCCCCGCTCCACCCACTCCGAGTCTACCCATCTTCCCCCCTCGCTGCGAAAACAGTTCTCAGGCTGCAAATATGAAACCGCCATGGCTTTCTTCCGTCGAAGAATGCCGTATTCATTAGGGGCCGACCTGCTGCCGGAGGAAAAGGATGGTCTCAAGGAGCGGTTGGAGCCGGAGGAGGAGAAGAGACTCAGCGCCGACATGCTGGAGGTATATGATCAGCTCCTGCCGTCAGCAGAAAGCGACGACCGGCGACGTCAATTAGTCCGCAAGTTGGAGAAGCTCTTCAATGATCAGTGGCCAGGCTGCAATATTAAGGTTCACGTTTTTGGCTCGTCTGGGAATAAGCTGTGTTCAAGTGACTCGGACGGTATGTTTCGGTAACGCGGCTTACTTTATGTGTGTGTGTTCTAACGATGATTAAGTGGACATCTGTATAACTACCACTTATAAGGAGCTTGAGCACGTATGCCTCTTGGCAGAGGTACTAGCCAGGCGTAAGCGAACCACCATTTGCCTTCCTTGTGTAAGCAGTCGCTGACAATCATTTGGGGTACAGATGGTATGGAACGAGTCGTTTGCGTATCGCACGCCAAAGTACCTATCGTGAAGATCTGGGATCCGGAGCTGCGATTAGCATGCGACATGAACGTTAATAATACTATGGCACTGGAGAATACGCGGATGGTTCGGACGTACGTGGAACTTGACGAACGCGTGCGACCCTTGGCTATGATAATCAAGCATTGGACGAAACGGAGGATCCTCAACGATGCCGGTATGTGTCGAGTCGTCGATTCTGGACAGACAACTGTAGCGAGTTTTCGACTGACTGTCCGCACACAGGCCTTGGAGGCACACTAAGCTCCTACACGTGGATTTGCCTGATAATCAATTTCTTACAAACGCGAGACCCGCCTGTTTTGCCCAGCCTTCAAGCTCGGCCGCATAAGAAGAAATTGACCGCGGACGGGATAGTTTGTTCTTTTGATGATGACCTCGATTCCCTAGTCGGCTATGGGCGAAAAAACAAGCAGAGCCTCGGAGAGCTTCTCTTTCAGTTTTTCAAATACTATGGTCATGAACTCGATTACGAACGGCATGTGATATCTGTCCGCGAGGGAAAGCTCTTGTCGAAGGAGGCGAAAGGCTGGCACCTGCTACAAAACAACCGTTTATGTGTGGAAGAGCCTTTCAATACTTCACGGAATTTGGGAAATACAGCGGACGACACATCGTTTCGAGGAGTCCATATGGAGCTGCGCCGGGCATTCCAAGCCGTTTCCGAAGGGAACCTGGAGCACTGCTGCGAACAATACGAATATCCACCGGAGGAAGAACGCTCATGGGAGAGACCGCCGCCCCAACCGCGTCCTGTGCTCACTGCAGCACCGCCACCGTCCCGCGGAGGTCGCGGCGGAGGTCGTGGCGGACGACATTCGAATCAGTTCTCCCGAGGAGGGCACTCCGGTGGTCGTAGGGCTTCCAACACGCCAAATAAGTCCGGTAACTTTCGTCAACCCAACGGTATGACCGCCTCTGAGCTTTCCTTGCAAGCGCAGCACGCACAGTATCTCTTGCATGACCATCTCTATCAGCAAATACAGATCCTGCAGGCCCAAGAACAAGAATTGCGGCTGCAGCTGCAGAACCAGGCGCTCCTCACTGGGAGGCCGCCGCCGGTTCTCATCCGCCAGCCGTTTATTCAGTTCCCAATGCCTCAGCAACAAGAATCCTCTGGCGACGACAACTCTCGATCAAGGTCGGGCACCGTGAACCATCCGCCTCTCAGCACACCGCACCGCCAGAACGTGTATTACAACAGTCACTACCTCCCTGTGGGAGTTCCTGGCGTGCAGGGGAGCAACACAAATCCGCCGTCGCCTTCAGCTACTGCTGCCATGCCGGACCTTCGGCGTAGCCCGCGTCGATCATCTGTTGCCAACGGATCTCCGGGTGGGTCACTCCGAGCACACTCACAGCCGGCTCGGACAGTCAATTCCCTTCCGAGCTTTGCGCCACTGTATTCGATCTCTCAAATGGCGGACAGCTCGCCGGGGTCGAAGGCGCGCAATGCTCCAGGCTCCCCCGACGGTACACAGGGCGATGAGAACAACACCTTTATGCCTAGCAGCCTTCCCAACGTGTCTCGTTCCACCTATTTTGATGAATGCCGACCGAATGAATATATGGGATATTACCTTGCAACTTCCCCGCAGCTACAGACGTATCATCAAAACGCTCTACTATCGCCGCTGTCTCCTGTCGGACTGGCATTGCAGAATGGCGGCGTCGTGCCATTTGTTGCAAACCCTCAGGATTATATGACGTCAATTCCGGCAAGTGAAGCGACCGGTCAAGCTTCAGTTAACAGCTCTGCATTGCCAACGAAACCAGGGTCGACGTCGCAGCGTGCAACATCGCGACCAGCTGCATCGGGCGATCGGAGCGGACCTTTGATCGTGGACGGCTCGGTACCCCCTAGTGAACAGCGTCTCTCAGTATCGGCGGAAAGCTATGATCCGTACACGGCTATGAGCCACTGTACGTCGAATTCAGATGACCTGAATATGGATACACCAGCGAGCGTCTCAGACTCTGTGTCTCATGAATACCAGGACAATAGCTCGGTCGATATTGATCAGCCGCCCTACTTTGGTCGTCAGGGGGTTGACATTCACCAAACAGGGAAAGCAGCTGATTCCTTTGTTAATGGACTCGGTGCAAAGCAGAGTCTGCTCTCGAGCCGATTGCAAAGCCTTCATCTCGCAAACTCCGAAAAGACGTCCGAACCTCAGCTGAAGAATAGTACCGAGAAGATGAAAGTGCCGCAATCAAATTACGAAGCGGCGGATAGAGACAATCATCGCTCGAAACAGGTAAATTCAGGGGAAAAGCCACTGACCACGGGGCCATCGCCAGCGGCGGACTCGCACTTTTCTTCCAGTGGGAAACGGCGGCCTAATGGCGTGGATGCTTCTGAACGGGCCAACGGGGTTTCACACAAAACGAAATCGAAGAATCACAATCCGCCTTCCGGACCAACCGATAACGAGAAACGGCATCCCATGACTCAATCGCGAAAGTCTAACGGGGTCAGTTCGACACCAGACTCCGCGGTTGCTCATGCCGGTGGTGGTTGGCAGACGACCAAAAGGAAGCCGAAGAAGAATGCCAGACATTCAACAGAACACAGGCATGGCTTGCATAGTGGTGCGGAGCCCCTCCCAGCAGATGAGTCATTGAGAAAGGGGGGTTGAAAACATCAGATAATGTGTCATCGTGAGCATTATCTGTTGTCCGTGTTGCGTTGCCTCCAGCAGCCTTATCTAGCACAGGCCGCACGCGCGATACCTTCGGCCAAGCTGAGCCATTGTTGTGCTTGGTTGGGGAACACATACCGGGTTGGTCTGTTTACTGAACCAGCATCGGGTAGAGAGCTTCCTGGCGGCCATATAGCCTGTTACATTCATGCCTATTGTACAGCCTGTGCTACGGTTTTACAAGTGCGTTTATTTTTGGGGGGAGTGCTTGAGTATACTATCGAACCCTTCGTTCAACTGAAGGGATGTTCCATGGTACTGTATAAATGAGGCGGCGTCCTCTTCTTGCAAATGACATGATTTCGGTTGCACTTGTTTTCTTGCTACATGTTATGGAAGTACATGACACTTTTCATCCGTCCTTTTTTTCTCTTTTCATGTTCAATATTGGCGTTTTGCACGGTTAAATAACGGAAAATTGGCAAGTCAGGGGGGTTTGGCTGGTTACCATGGGTTACTTGTGAGAATTGCATATGATATATGTTGCCCCGTCCTCTATGTCATTTTATACGTTGTGGTTTTGTTTTGATGTGGTTTGGAGTTTACATTTGACTCCTTTGGGTTGTGATTGAGGGCTTCCCCCAGGCTGTTGGGTCCATACGACTTTGCATACCGGCTGTATCATCTTTCCCCCTTGCTCCCTGCAATGGTGCTGCATAGAGGGCAGCGAAACGCAAAAAAAAAAACACATACGCAGACCAAATGAAATATCCCCGCGGAAGCCATTGAGCTCCAAGGGGGAAGATAAAAAAGAAGTGTCAGCTGATTTGAAAGACACCAAAATTGAAGCGGAATGGCATATGGCCTAGATGGCCCGTTCTTCTTCCTTCGTCTGGCCGAATTGGTCTCCTCGCCGTTTTTGTTTCTTCATCATATTGTTTTAGTTTTCTTTTCGTCCGCTTTTGAAGATTATAGTCCATCGGCATGACCGTCATCATCATCACCAACATCATCATTCTTATCATTGTCATTGTCATTGTCATTGTCAATATACCATCATAGCAGGGAGCCGGGCGAGCGGGTTCATATGGTTTGACTTTCACAGTTTCTTGTTTTTGCGTGCGTGTGTCGATTAGTTGACAAGAGATGCTGTTTCCTTTTTTTTTTTTTTTCTTCTTGTTCTTTCATTGCCTATGTTACATATTCATCCACATCGGTCATGGGTTTGGGCAGTTGGGTTGGGGGGAAAGAGGTGCAAATGTAGACGTTGAAAATTTACATACTATACATGTGATTTCTACCATCAGGTCTTCTTTCCCTGTAGAAAAAATGCTGTGGTTACCACTGAACATTGAATAATAATTGAACTAACTTGACATTATTCCTTCCATCCCATCACCCAGAAGAAGATTTCATCCTGAATCACCTCCGGTGTAAACATCCTGCAGATTATGCGTCCGGGCTTTGCCATTTTTCGGAGAGACGATCGATCAATTCTATCGTATGTACAGAATCTAGAAGATACAGGTAGTAGTAGTATTGGAGCAACAAGATAAGAAATAAGTCTCTAATAATACACGTAGAATCAGCAGCAAGAGACCGGAGATATTAAAAGGTGACACAAGAAATGAATATATATGACAAAGAAAAAAGTGATCAGATCTGGTGTGATAAATACATATGTACGGGATAAGGGGTCATGGCTTCTTCGGCACTTGCAACTCATTGAAATGAATTAACCCGGTGCGGGTTCATTAGGTATAAATAAAAAGGTAGGATGAAGTTAGGGGAAGACATGTAGGGTAAATGAGGAGGATGATGCTGCTGATGATGGTGACGGCAGCGGCGATTTCCCCTTTAGCAGAATGCCTCTATCAGCATGTAGGGGAAAATCACAACGCATGCGGTCCAGAAAACCATAATGCATCTCAGGAAGGCTAGAGGCAGCATGTAAAAGGGATGCTCGGTGATGACGAGCCAGAGAGAGAGAAAGGCGACACTGAAGAAATGCCAGAACAGAACATCTGGCTTTTTGATCAGCCCACCTAAAAGACCAATTGGGCCGCTGGTCATTCCTAGCTCGAAGTAATGGAAGCAGCCTCGTTGAAGAGCACGCAGATTCTCGTCTAGATGTGCCCCGGAGGGGGTCTGGCGTTAGCTGCTGGGACTCTGGGTGCCATGGGGAAGAGGATAAACGAACCGTTGGCAGCAAACAGGGCATAGAGAGCCTGCGCTAAGATGTTGATGACTGAGGATGCTTTCTTCCGTTGCCAGTGGAAGGAGGACAGCTGTCGCAGGACTTGTTCATGATTAGCGAGGGTGGGGACTTTCTCCGGGCTGAGCAGGTCACGTAGGACCACAACGTCGTTGAATGCGACGGTCATTCCTCCACCGGTCAGTGGATGCCGCATGTTGAGCGCGTCTCCTAGAATGACCAGACCAGGAGTCTTGTTCGGCGCACTAGGGAGATACGAGTTCGGCATAGAGCGCAGCTGACCCTTGTCTAACGCAGCAATGAATGAAGGCTGAATAGATTTAGGAAGGGACGGGAGAACGACGCTGCGAAGGTGGTTCTTGACACCGCCGTTCTTGACGGAGGCCGATGGGAGGTTTTCTGGGATGTCGACGAGGATGCGGGTTTCGTGGGTGCCAATCTGATAGACGAGGATAGGGGCATTATCGCTGAGGAGGACGTGGCCATGGTAAGGCTTGGGAAGGTCTGCATCGATCAACTCCAAGCCCCAGAACCTGGACCGGACCTTAGGGGTGTTGGAGTGGTATTGTTTGCGGAATTTAGAGGCGTAGCCATCGGCCACCACCGTAAGATGGCCGAAGTAGCAATCCTTCGTGTCGCCGGTCACACACTCGACACCAAGAACCTGCTTGGTGTGGGAGCAAGTGACCAAGTCGGTGGCCTTGGTCTCTACGACCGTGACATTGGGACAGGCCAGCGCGGCAGCTCGCAGCTTCATGACGAAGCGGCCATGGTGGAAAGAACGCCCTTGCGGGGCGGGCGACGACGGGGAGGGCTTGGGGTAGGTGAACGAGACGGGTTTCCCAAAGTACGACACATAGTAGCCCTCGGCTGGGATGGCGTCAATGTCTTCCAGACAATCGGCAAGACCCAATTTCTCAAGCGCCTCAACACCGCCAGGCTGTAGCAATTCTCCGACGATCCGGTCAGGCTCCTTCATGGACGCCTCCAGCAGCAGGACGCTACGCCCTTGTCTTCCAAGTGCCACAGCCAATGCACATCCCAGTATTCCGGCGCCCACAATCACGACATCAGCATGGTGGTGAATTAGCCTGCGCTGTTTGGCGACATCGGCAGAGGGGGTGGTATGGCCATTGGCGACAACAGCGGCGGCCATTTTTGCGGGAGACGGGGGGGGGGGGGGGGGGATCGCGGAGGTGGAAAGTCAAGGGAGGTCAGGATCGAGAGGACAAGGAAGAATGGCGGGATGCAAAGGGCATATTTCGATGGCCGTGAATCGGAGGAGAGAGATGGAGGGTAAATAATGCTGCGAAAACAAGCAGGCAGCAATGAGGCAGGGATGAGGGAGAAAAAGTGCTGGAAGGAAAGTTGGAGAGTTTGGATTGACAGCAGGGAAGTTGGAGGGAGTGGCGTGACATGTGAAAAAGGGACAAAAAGGGCGCGCGCGGGAGAAAGAGGAAAGAGAGGAGCTTATGGCCTGATATGATTCTCTCTTCCTGTTCAATCCTCCGCAACTAGACTAGTTTCTGATAGTAATCAATCTAGATCATCGAAAGGATTCTCGTTCTTTTTCTTTTAGGGTAATTTGTGTTTAAAGTTGGATATCGCATATTATACCATTTTAATAGTCAATGATCATTTAGGACTTTTAATATTAATAGTCAGTAGGTTCTTAGGTCAGAAAAAAATAATGAATTAATTTTAACATTAAAATAGAAGAAATAAAGTATTTTAACTAAAATGCTAACTATTTAGCTTGGGTGCCATCTGTAGGACAAAGTAATTAGTAGTTTTTGCCTAAATTGGGAGCCTCCCTTGAGGCCGTTGGAGGGCTTATTAGTCGTATCAATCTCCCGCTGCTTTTCTCCCCCATTTTGCATACCGTTATATTTCGAAAAATAGTCAATCACATGATCCTTCACAAAAGTGTGGTAATTTTGTATCTAGTTTAGGTAGTCAGCCTCAGGCATTTCAGTCCCAGCGGACGCCGATGCCAAGCACCTGACGTCTGAACATCTTTCGAATGAAGCCGCGACATTTCCCCATCTTCATTGAACCCGCTACAAACCAAGTCTCTCCTACAACGCGCATCTTACTGTGAGACATGTGTCAATAGCGTCCACTTCTTCAAACCTCCCCGGAAAGGATACTCCTTCCCAAAACCACATCACTGTTGGACAACCTCCGCCCTCCGCATCGCATCGCGTCCATCGCATCCATCGCATCCATCGCATCTCATTTTCATCCAGCCATGAACAACGACCAATTCCGTCGCCTTGTCCTCGACAATCCTTCCTCCAAACCCGCCGCCCAATCCACCAGTCCAGATGCATCCTCTTCATCCCAACCACAACCACGCAAAAGCATCGGCAATGCGACCCCCGCAGCCGGCGCTCTGGGCTCGCGCCTCCGCTCCAGCATCCCCATGACTCCGTGAGCTGATCCCCTCAAACACCACCTGCGTTTGTAACCTTCATTCTAAAAGGTTGACATTACTAACCACCTTTTCGTCGCAGCCGTGCCTTAACAAACGTCGACTTTGCGCGCCAACTAGCCGAATACCGCCGCGAAGCCCAACCCGCTTCCAAGAAGTTCAAATCCTCCGCCGCCCCCAAGGGAACGAAACTACCGTCGGGATATCAGGATCGGGCTGCATTGTTGCGCCAGAAGGAAGAAGCGGAAGAAGGGGGAGATGGCGGTGGCGATGTGTCGGATCTGGAGAAGCGTGTCAAGGCGTTGGAGGAGATGGTCAAGCTAGGACAGATTGACCAGGCCACGTTTGAGAATCTGCGTGCCGAAATGGGGGTGGGTGGGGATTTGAAGAGTACGCATATGGTCAAGGGGTTGGATTGGGAGTTGCTGAGGAGGGTTAAGGGGGGCGAGGATGTTGATGTCTTGGAGAAGGAAGGGGAGAAGGGTGAGGGGAAGGAAAAAGAAGATGTGGCAGATGTGGATGAGGAGCTGGATCGGGTGTTGGGAGAAAAGGGCGAGGGGGTGGATGCATTGTCTGCTGCCCCGAAGGAGACTAAGGAGAAGAAGAAGGGCGTCATGGCTCAGAGAAAATCAAGAGACGAGATTCTCAGGGAGTTGAAGGCCAGTCGGGCTGCTGCTGCGGCTGAAGCGGCGAAGCCGGCTGAGCCTGCGTTGGGGACTAAGTTTAAAAGGATCGGGGGAGAGTCTAAGGCGGAGAAGAAGCGTTGGGTGGAGCAGGATGAGAATGGGCGAAGGAAGGAGATTCTACAGATCACGGACGCGGAGGGCAAGACGAAGAGGAAGGTGAGATGGCTAGACAAGCCTGGTGAGGTTGGTTCTGGTGATGGGCCTGCTGGGTTATTGATGCCGGACAAGGATGCGAAGCCGCTGGGCATGGAGGTTCCAGCAGAGGTTGCATCCAAGGCTCCCGCGCTGGCGGAGGATGATGACGATGATATTTTTGCTGGCGTTGGAAATGACTATAATCCGCTTGGTGATTTATCAGATGACGATGACTCGTCAGATGAGAGTGAGGATGGTGAGAAGCCACCGAAGGCCACGGAAGCATCCCCTGCTGCCGGTGATACGAAGAAACCGGAGGTGACAACAAGCCGGCCGCGAAATTACTTTTCTACGTCTACGACGGATGAAGTTCCTGAAGTGGACCGGTCGAACCCGTTGGCTAAAGATCCTACTCTACTGGCGGCTCTGAAACGGGCTGCTGCGTTACGACAATCTGAGGAGGCTGGTGCTGCTGATGGTGACGCCGGAGATGTCGACGACGAGACGGCGCTTCGACGAAAGAGGTTCCTGGAGGAGGCGCGTCGGCGGGAAGCCCTGGATGCCATGGATATGGACATGGGCTTTGGAGGAAGCCGCAATGACGACGACGAGGAGGACGAGGAAGTGGTACTGGAGACCGAGGGACGCGGCGGGAAGAAGAGGAAACGAGGGCCGAAGAAGAAGAAGGGCGACAAGGACAGTGTGACGGATGTGATGCGTGTGCTGGAGGGGAGGAAAAAGGAGTGATGTTGAGATGAGCAGATTATACACGAGTCATCGGGGGTGGTGTCTCGGAAAGGAAACCAGTCAAGATGCCTGGTAAACACGGCTATAGCCTGTAGTCACATGGACCGCTGCATCGTACCGGAAACCAGAAAGTAATTCCGTGGGACTCAGTTCCTTCAGGAGCAGCAAGTGATATGCTATCACGAACTTACGTGCAGTAGGTCGCCTTCCACAGGAGCTCATCTGCACATCATCTATGACCTACGACCTACACACACACATACAATATGAAAGGCTGAGATGGTACATTGAGTACCCCCCATCAATCCATTCCTACCTCTGAGGATCATAAATAGTGCACTGCCCTCTATATCTCCTACCCAGCCTCCGATAGGTTTCTACCGAAATCAATAAACATGGCAAGATGTGAATTCCACCTCCAACAATTACCATTCACTTAGTATAACACATAGCACCATAATTCCCATCCATTCATCAACTCATCCCTCAACTCCTATTATACACCCCCAAACCCCCATTTCCCACCCCAAGAACAACCAAGTATGTCCCTTCACGGGTAGCACAGCACACTATCGACATAAACCGGCTCCGACGAGGTATGTTCACCAGGCTGCAGGAGGGTGTTTCGTCCGGTGCAGCCTACTCCGCTATAGCATACATGTTCAAGTCAGTATGCACTACTATGGACAGTCAAGTATCTTAGTAAAAGAAACCACACTTACGTGAAAAGACGACACCTCTTGGAGAGGAACACGCCTCGAACTTCACTGTGACGGGTAATAAAAAACTCTTGTTAATTCAATCTGCCTTTTATCTCTTTCTTTTCTCTTTGCAAGTATATATAATATTATATCAAATGAAGTCGATATTAGTTGGAGATTCAACTTACAACTGTCCAACCTGAGTACAGTCATCGAAGGGGATCTGAACCGAGTGGCTGCCTTCGTCTGTCTCTAGACCGATCTGTATACAGTAGTCAGTTAGTGACCTTATCCTTTAATTCATCCAATATAGCTCGGGTAATCAGACACGCTTTTAAGTAAGTAATTAAGAAAAAGGGCACGTACAGTCGTACTCAACCTCGCACTCCCAACCCCAGCCAGAAGCAGCGTGCTCAATAGGGTGATGGCTTTGAAAGAATACATGATAGCGATAGCGAAAGCTGGATGATTATGATGATGATGATGATGATGATGATATTCGTATCTATCTCACTCACTGATAGGAGTCAACTGATGGTAAAAAAAAAAAAATAAAGAGACACTCAATCGCATGCTGCAGCAGCAATAGTGCAGAGAACAGCGTAGCACATATTTAAGAATGTGTCTGTCCTTCCCCAAGGGCAAAATGCCAGGTTTATTTACATAACTCGCCTTCTTTTCCGCGTACGGCGATTCATCCCTTGCTTTGGGGAAAAGAGGGGAGGCAAATCGCGTTCAATCCCCAATGCAGGGGGATTGAATGGTTCCTTTCCTTTTGCCCAGCCACGCGATTATTTAGATTGCTGGGAAGGGGGTACATCAATACATGCATGCATGCATGCATAAAACGCAGAGAATTGATTAAGGTTTGTGTTGGGTGTACTGGCTGCGCGTTGCGTGGTGTTGACCTTCTTTCTTTCGCGGCTATACGTGCTTATGGTAGCCATCGAATGATGGATAGCGGAGTAACTGAGGGGCTTAGGGCAGACGTTCTTGGTGTATGGAGAAACTCTTTTTTTCACCTTGTAGGAGGTAAAGGTCCATGTTCATTAACTCTGTTCGGGGTTGCGGGTGCATTACATACACAAGGGTGAATTAGGAGAAATACAATACATTCCACTTTCCAGCTTGAAAAAAACTCGTTCAATTGAAGTACACATAGATAGAGTATTATGTAGTGGCATGTGGTAGCATGCGGTTTGTACGCAGGGAGCGCTGATATTGGACTTAGAAGATAGTAGTAATATCTAACTCTTGATCTCAGTGCGTGGTCGCTGGATATCCATGCCTCACTCTACTAGTCGCAGTCTAGACTGTCTACCAATTCAGTGCAGTCTCTGTTGGATGTTTTTCTATATTGTAACATCGTAGGGGAGTGATGGTGGTATATGAATTGATAAATAAATACTATCTGTATGGGTGAGTGTGTGTATCGCGCAGAGGGGTAGTATTGCATATGACGTTCACTGTGAGTTCAACTACCAAGTCATAGCTGCACTCGCGAAATAAAAGTATAGCAGGTACTAGTATTATGGGTGGCGGAGCATGTTGAAAGGTGCTCCTCTGACGAGTCATGCAAAGCGAATTGCGTACGCTGTATTGAAAGAATATAGAAGAGATGCATGCTAACGACAGCTGATTCCCATGTCCATCTTCAAAGTATATGCCAGATAATTAATAGTCTCAAATGAACACCGAAAAAGAGCCAGGGAACAACATGTAAATATGTCAGGACAATGCATGAAGATCCGCCAAGCAAGAACAGAATAGAACCCACTGAAAAAATCCCAACGCCCTAAGCCGCTCACACATCGCGAGAACGCCGGCTATATGCAAGATGTTGAATGGTAGTGAAGAAAACAGTCAGCCCGACGGATGGTCAATCAGTCAAAGCCAGGATGATCCATCAATCCATGCGTTGCCGGGGTGTTCTCCGCCGGGTCCGCCAACGCTGGCAACTGGTACCGGTCTGGTACCGTCGGCCACGCATCCACCCCATCTAACAGGGCCACAGCTAACCCACCGCTCTCGTGCATAGACAGATGACAGTGCATAAAGAACGGACCGGGGTTGACCACATGATAGCGGATCGCTAACCAGCTATGGTTCGGTGTCGATGCCGGCGTCTGGAAGGTGTCGCGGAGTTGAGGATTCACCAAGTTGAGACTCTCAGGGATTTCTTTCATTGCCTCAGCCACAGTAGACCACTTCCATACCCCGGCGCCCCACCCAAGGACAAAGAATTTGTTGGAGTGTTTGTGGATCGGGTGCTGCGGCTGCCCGATCGAGGTCATATTGAAGATAATGTCTACCCAGGTGTTGTTCTTGGTCATGACAGTGTATTCGGCCGGGATTGAGGAGTAGTTGAACAGTGCAGGGGGAGTGAGATCCTCATTGGCCATGGGATAACTGGCTTGGCCGAGGGTCCAGCGATAGGAGGCGTTATAGAGGTTGACTTGAAGGATCTGGGTCTGGTCTGGCTCGGGAGCAGGCGCCTCCTGTTCAAATGGGACGATTTGGGCCTCGTCGAGAATGATAGTGCCGTTGATACCAGCCGCGGTACCAACTTCGTTGATGTAACGTGTGGAGGTGTTGAACTGGCTTGGATTGGAGCCAGTGTAGGACATCAGGGCGGTGCCGTTGATGATTTGGTTTGCGAACTTGTTAGCAACGCGGACGGTATATATGCTAATGGGCTGGTCTAGCTTCACAAGGACCGAGTACCGCGATCCGGCGTAGACGTTGATAGCATCGACCACTAGGGGATCGACATAGCGGCCATCGACCGCATAGAGATACATAGGATGTTCATCGATGGAGAAAACCAAGTTGGACGTGCCAGGTAGGCTGATAAGGTCGTAGCTGACGTATCGGGTCCTCGGGTCGACGGAAAGCACTTCCTGCTCCCCAACGGTCGGTACACAACCCTGGTAGTACCCCGGCGGAATCTTGGTTATATTGAACGGGAACCCGCCCAGACGGGCTGCAAGGGGTGGCATACAGCTGATACATGGTAAGTGAATCGGCCGATAACATGCAGCGATACTGACAAGAAAGAAAGGAAAGGAATTAAGAGATTGAGAATGAAGAAGACAATAGACTTACCCCGTATCAGACATGGTTTGATTTCCAAGCGCAGTCCATTCACCCGATCGGGTGAGGTCATTGATGTGGTCCTGCGGGGGGCAGATAACCGACCCTTTACCATTGACCAGGATGGCACTAGTACAGGTCGCCTGAACTCCAGAGTCTTCTTCGATCTGCAAAGTCTCCTCGGACGTGAAAGATCGCCAATCGGAGAGCATGATTGGTTGGGTGTTCTTTTCAGCTTGCAGCATGGCTTTGAGTTCATACGGGATGCTGCTGATCTTGCTAAACGGTCTCTGCACGTCTGCACGCGGTTCCACATAGATGGCACCATAGAGACCGTCGTCCATCTGGGCTCTTGTGTGGGCATGATAGGCATAGGAGCCATAATCTGTGGCTGTCCATTCATAGTAGAATTGCTCACCAGGCTTGATCATCTCTTGATTAAGGCCCGGGACCCCGTCTGACCATGGGGTGCCATACTGAGCGATACCTAGTCTGTGGGTCAGTATCTCACCGAAAGAACAGGGCCGAGGATTGGGATATGCGGATTGCCGCACTGCGATGGGCTTACCGTGCCAGTGGACTGTGGTGCCGAATGGCATAGAGTTGTTGACCAGAACTCTCACCTGGTCGCCTTGATTCACGCGGAGATTTGGTGCTGGGACTTGGCCATTGGTGTAAATTGCCTTACGGGAGATACCCGCAACATTGCTATCCTCCCATGTCAAGTCGAGTCTAAAATCCACGACGCGGGAAGAGGAGAGTTGGACGAGGCATGACAGGACTGGCAGAACCAGCGTGTTGAGCTGGGACCACTTCATGCTGGGCGAAGTGCCAGGAAAGGGAGCGGCGGATGATCAATGAGTTGACTAACCCGCTCTGAGTGGATCGAGATGTGCGATGGATATGATGTGAGATCTCGATGCCGGTCGAGGCGGGACTTATATGTATGGGGAGCCATGCTTGTTCTTGTGCTTGTTATCATGGTGGAATTGGGGCAGGTTTCGGCCGAGCTGGATAGAAAGATGGTTTACCGAACTCGGGCCAGAATGTCGGCCTAAGGAGTGGAATGCAGAGGAATGCGGTAGCGATATTGACTCGAGGGTGCTCATGGTGTTCGGAACCATCTCTTTAGTTCTTTTCCTCAGCAGGGATGGGAAGGGTGGAATGAGGCGAGGATTGGGCGTCTCCGATCTCGATCTTCGATCGCTTTCGCTTCCGGGGCTGCTCTCGCTGCACGTGATTTGTTCCACCCTACCGCAAACAAACAATCTGCTCAATTGGATTGTTTATGGCCTGGTTGAGGTTATCTACCCAAAGTAAGTGGTAAACACCAGTTATTACTATCTATACCAGTATGTATTAGATAGTATACCACTACTTCTTACTATACATCCACTTCCCCCCACCGTAACTCCCCACATCTTCGGGAGGATCCAATGCGATCGCGCCCTAAAAAGATTCAGGCTACTGACTGACTACAGGTTGAGACTTAACTGGTTGACTAGTTAGTTAATCATTGCAGCGCTGTGCTTGCGTCCAAGCCTAACATTCTAGACAGCATTAGCAATAACCTTTTGTCTTTCGAAGAGAATTAAATAATAATAACAACAATAGACATGCCGGTGCGCTGAGACCGGCCCGCATAGTAAGGTATAGTCTAGCCTAGGCCCTTGCTGGCCGAGAACTGCCCGCATCCGTCCCTCCCTCCCATCCTTAGCTTTGCTCCGATCGGACGCCACTCCGTGATCATCCTCGACATCATAGCCCACTATCATATCAAAACAATTCCCCAACAAATAGTGCGTGGTACGTATGGAGCTCCCGCGGACGGCTCGTACCGATTCCCTAACCTGTTTCTTCATGGCAGACCCTCGACCTCGAGTCATTAGATACCATGAGGCGGAGACGGTTTCGGCCATCCCCTTGTCCCTGCAAAACAAGGCACAGCAGGGGGACCACCCCAGAATCCATTCCATCCTGATGGATGCTTCTCACTGAATTGTACACCTCACTAATGGGAATGCTTCGGATTCAGAAGTTAACAGATAAGCATCATACTCATCATCACGCTGCCTTGGAATTGGCCGTCCGTCTCCGTTCATAAGAGCACTCATGATAACACTTTTCCTCGTACGGTATGCTGGCAGCGTAAGGTCTGCTTTACAGACTGGTTTATCTCATGCTATCTAACATATCGTAGCACCTGGATCGCTCGCTTTTTAGATGCCTTATCATGGTGTGTAGCCAAAATTAGATTCTTGTAATTTCCTTCTTACCAGGGCAATGGAGGCTTGACTGCGCTGAACTCTACAACTAACCGATCAGACCGTCTATGAATGGCCTTCTGTTTTTCTATTAGAATTTACCACCGAAAGATCTGCCGAGTGAATAGTACTGTAGCAGTAACAAATCCCCAGTAGTACGTGGCAGGGAGCTCTAGTATCTTCAAGAAAACATTCACCCGCACGCGTCTATCCCCAGAGGAATGACCGGGCTGCCTGTATCTAAGATGCCTCAGCTCCTACACAGATGACATCAGGTACTTATGAATAGGCATTCATCGAGCACGACAGATTCCACACTCTTAAAGTGTCTGCCATCGATCTAGGGGGTCTCGGAAAATTTCTGCAAGCGCATTGTTAGATCTCCCCTTGCTTCCTCGGCTCAGTGTCATGCATGACCCCGTCGGTAGCTTTCTGCTCCGTTCATCTTGGTCCGATACTGCCGGTGATGCTCTGACTCGGAATCGTGTGTTTGAAACAACGATTCACTTCAAGCTTGCCACTATTCAGCTCTGTTGATGGCGCCTTCGGAGTCGCATTTAATCGTGCTCCATTGCAAGAATTGTCTCAAACTGACGTGCCTGCCAAACATGCTCGCTTGGTATTTGATTCATAAAGTAGCCCGCGGCCGCCTTCTTCCCCATTCACGAGCACTTCGGCTCACACGCGTGTTGAATGCTGAAGGTGGTCCAGTTCTACAGAGTAGACTTGGCAGTGGTGGATGCAAACAGATGCTTCCGCGGTCCATCGCCACGGCTATTACTCGGCCACCAATGTGTTTCATCAACAACAAGTAGTAAGAACAATAAATACAAACCAATGAAATATAGCTGAGCTGAGCATTAAAGGTATCCATGGACCAGAGTCAGAGTGTTCTTATTGCCATGAGAGTGGATCAGAATCCCGTGGTGAATAGTAATACGTCACCCAGTCCCGCCTTGAAACCTGGCAGAGGCATCAATCGACTCTCATGCCCTAGCGGAAATCCATATTCAACGCACAACCACGCCTGGTTCTTAAGGAGGGGATGATCATAAATAGAAAATGGAATCTGGGCGTATTCAGTCACAGCATTGTTATATCTTGGCAAGCCAGTCATCAGTGGTTCCATCATGGTAGTGTTAGTAGTTCTTACTAGTTGATAGTATATAGTAGTAGTAACCACTACAATCACGCTATGCCTGTTACACTTCGGAGGTCGGCCCGTCCAGCCGTCATCCTCCCCAGCATCTTCTCTCCCTCCATGATACTCACTAGTCCTCAATCAGTTGATAGTATTTTTGAAGTCAGGAAGGATCCGACCAATTTCTTTCCTTGATGTCCGTACTATCCTCCCCGCTTTCCCCACTCTCTTTAGCGCGGATTCATCCTCCTTGGCGGACATCCAACATCATGATCTATATAAACATCCTATAAACCTCCCATCCTCGCTCCTTTCTGACATCAATCTCTTTCTCAATCTAAACACCACCATCCTTCTTCAACTTGTCGGATAATCTCTCACTTTTCAGAACATGGGTTCAGCAACAACCTCAACCTTGCCTCCGGATTTTCTCTGGGGTTTCGCGACTGCCAGGTATCCTTCCATCCCCACCCCCTCCGCACAACCAATACTACACTTCAACCAGTCAACCAGTAGAGTACTAATTCACTTCTACACAGCTATCAAATTGAAGGCGCCGTAACCGAAGACGGCCGTGGTCCATCCATCTGGGACACATTCTGCAAGATCCCGGGCAGGATAGCCGGAGGCGCCAACGGAGATATAGCATGCGACTCCTACCACCGCACAGCCGAGGACATCGCACTGCTAAAAGAATGCGGAGCTCAAGCCTACCGCTTTTCAATCTCATGGTGAGTAAAATACTACACCATGACAAACATTCAGTTCAATCACAACCCCGAACATCAGTCTAAACCATCCATCCTCCAGGTCGCGCATCATCCCCCTGGGAGGGCGCAACGACCCCATCAACGAAAAGGGAGTGCAGCACTACGTCAGATTTGTCGACGATCTCCTAGCAGCGGGGATCACACCTCTTGTGACACTCTTCCATTGGGATCTCCCCGATGAACTCGACAAGCGGTACGGTGGACTCCTGAACAAGGAGGAGTTCGTAGCGGATTTCGCACACTACGCTCGAGTCATGTTCCAGGCCCTTGGCTCAAAAGTCAAGCATTGGATTACCTTCAATGAGCCGTGGTGTAGTAGTGTTCTTGGGTATAATGTCGGGCAATTTGCTCCGGGTCGGACGAGTGATCGGAGTAAGAGCGCCGAGGGGGATAGCTCGAGGGAGTGCTGGATCGTAGGACATAATATCCTTGTGGCTCATGGGGCTGCGGTGAAGATCTATCGGGAGGAGTTTAAGAGTAGAGATGGTGGGGAGATAGGTATTACGCTTAACGGTATGTATAGATGTTTGGACACTTCTTCTCAATTACTTCTCTTTAACTTTTCATATATAGGAGATTGGGCCGAGCCCTGGGACCCCGAGAATCCAGCGGACGTCGAAGCCTGCGACCGCAAGATCGAATTCGCCATCTCATGGTTCGCCGACCCCATCTATCACGGAAAGTATCCAGACAGCATGGTTAAGCAGCTCGGGGACCGACTCCCAAGCTGGACCGCAGAAGACATCGCTCTCGTCCACGGCAGCAATGATTTCTACGGCATGAACCACTACTGCGCTAACTACATCAAAGCCAAAACCGGTGAGGCGGATCCCGACGATACCGCTGGAAATCTGGAGATCCTGCTTAAGAACAAGAAGGGCGAGTTCATCGGCCCAGAAACACAGTCTGCATGGCTGAGACCGTATGCACTTGGATTCCGGAAGCTGTTGAAATGGCTGAGTGATCGGTATGGTCAGCCTAAGATCTATGTTACGGAGAATGGGACGAGCTTGAAGGGCGAGAATGACTTGCCGGTGGAGGAGCTGCTGAAGGATGAGTTCCGGACGCAGTATTTCCGTGATTATATTGCTGCTATGGCGGATGCCTATACGTTGGATGGGGTGAATGTGCGGGCTTATATGGCTTGGAGTTTGATGGAGTGAGTACTGCGATATACTTATTCCCTGTATGTTGTTATGTGGCTTACTGACTGGAGTAGTAACTTCGAATGGGCTGAAGGTTACGAGACCCGGTTTGGGTCGACCTACGTCGACTATGAGCATGGCCAGAAGAGGATTCCGAAGGACAGTGCGAAACAGATCGGCCAGATATTCAGCCAGTATATCGAGAAGACAGCATAAGTGGCTCGTTGCGGAGTGCATCGATTGTTATTCATGCTATTCATGGGTACAGCTAAGGGAATGACAATTCACAGCCGTTATGTCGTAAAATGTTGACTGAATAGGACACTATTTAACTCTCTACCCGAATAAGCGTAGTTGAATAGGATACTTTGCGGGTTTCAGGGTGAGACCAACTCTTACGTGGGGGTCTACAGCTCTACACACCCCGCGGGGTTTAGGTCCTGAGGACCCTTTCAGATCAAAAAGGCCCACTCACCTTTAAATCGAGGGTCGGGTCTCCTGTCATCAACACGATGGGACCGCTGCAACAATGGATGACTTTAAAGGCTATAAGGGGGGCAATGCAGAGCGAAGCGTAATCGGGGTGCCGCGTTCTGCTTACGACACAGGCAATTCATATTCGTAGGCTGCGGAATTGCCAGGCCAGACCGCGGTCACTTTTGAGTCGAATCGAGCAGGACCGGGCGGAGGGAAGCAGAGCGAGTTGTGTGATTTTACAAGACATCAGGAAATCAGACGAGCCGCGCCTGCCTGCATACTGAGCCATATCGATGGTCTTTGCTGGAAAAATCCTTAGAATCGCGAGCGGTGTCATGCGACGTTTGCGAGTCCCTCGGGCTTCCATCGTGGCTTGAATGGCAGTGGAACCGAGGAAGAGATAGAGAAACAGCGATCAGACAATTATTCGACGCTTATCTGTGATCGCATGATTAGAGAGTAGCATGACCGACGGCACTTTCGGGGCTCCGGTGAGACCCTCACGTGGTGGGTGTTTGCACTGTTTGCAGGCCTGGAAGTGGCAGGAGAATCTCCCCCGGATTCCGGCGGGGAGAAGAAAAGGAGTGCCCCTTTGCCAGCTCAGATTACTCCATAGCATCCAAATCCAACTATCCGACCGTAATATCATTGCAAAACCTCCTCAATCATTTCTCTCCCACATCAGCTATCATGGCATCGACCACTAGCACAGGTACGTGAGCAAGCATAAACTCAAGAGCCATGTTTTCTTGGCGTTCCTGGACACGTTCCTGGACAAATTCGCAAAGAGGCGGCGACCCACGATTTTCCCACCCTCCCCAACTCCATGAGCACTGTGAAGTTGCATGTATCATTGCATCCTTGTTCCTGTACCGCAGTTTCATTTGGCGTATGCAAACCTCCAGAGCAAGATCGTGATTGTTGGATATGGCTCCGTGATTCCAAAGCCCACCCCCCGTGCACAGGCAGATAACTCATCCTTTGTTGACTGCGTTTTTGCTGTTTTCCGGTTGAGCAAACCCTTCTTCCTTGTTCCCCATTACCCTTTCACCCCATGATGAATTCCACAAGGCTTGCTTTGCGACTGCGACAACTGTATAAGGGCTGTGGAGTCGGTGTTCCTCATACCCCTCGCCGTTTTCTTTCCCACCCAGTCACAAACCCTTATCGACAAATCGCTTGCTTTTCAGCCACCAAGCCACCAGCGTGTGCTAATATTGCCTCTTCAGATCGCTTCACCTCTGCTCTGCATCAGAACAAGGATTGGGCAGCGCAGATTGCCAAGGAGGACCCTTCGCTCTTCCCCACACTCGCGGTCGGCCAGCACCCGGAGATCCTCTGGATTGGCTGCTCTGATTCTCGATGCCCTGAGACCACCCTTCTCGGTCTTAAGCCGGGCGACGTCTTTGTCCACCGCAATATCGCCAATGTCATCCATGCCGGCGACCTCAGCTCTTCAGCCGTGATCGAGTATGCTGTCCGCTACCTGCAGGTCAAGCACGTAGTCCTCTGCGGCCACACCAGCTGCGGTGGTGTTGCTGCAGCACTGGGTAACAAACAACTGGGTATTCTTGATCCCTGGCTGCTGCCTTTGCGCCAGCTCCGCGCGAGACACCTGGATCTGCTGAACTCGCTGCCGGCCGACGAAGCCAACCTAAAGCTGGTGGAATTGAATGTTCTGGAGGGTGTCAAACTGTTGAAGGAGAAGAATGTAATCCTGGAAGCCGTACAGGATCGGGGTCTTCAGGTTCACGGGTTGATATATGATGTCGGCAGCGGTGTTCTTCGAGAGCTGGACATTGATGAGACGGAAGCGGAACTCAAGGCGCGCCTAACATCGTTCAAGACCGACGTCTAGCGGCGGGGTCATTGGTTGTATATTCTTGATTCGATTGCACCTGTTATTTCTTTTGCTTTTCAGCGACCAGCGAGTGTTAGCAGATGTCGATATATCGTCGTCTTTTGAATAATCCATTTCCCATGAATGCTTCACCAATCATTCCAGCGAGCGTATTCATGCCATCCATTTATCATGACATCCATCAAACAGATGCACGCTTTGCAGTCTTCAGTAGTAGTCAATCAAGGAAGCAAGGAAAAGATGATGCAATAATGAAAACAGATGAAGGCAAATGAAGAGTGGGCAGAAGGGTCCGTGTATGTCGGGGAAGAAGAGGAGGGGAGGAGAAACAAAAAGTAGGAAGGAGAAGAAGAAGAGAAAACGCTGACATAGCAGTCTGAAGAGGGAAGGCAGCCCCGAAGACTGCGAACCATTCATTCTGTTTGCTTGTCTCCGCATGTAACAGCCCTTCCTTGCCCGGATGGGAAACTCGAAGGACCTGGGTGGATCCCCGGGTCGGCTGGATGCGGTATAGTCCCGGCCGAAGCGGCATTGACTCGGGATGATCTTTGTGACTCTCAGTCAGACATCCTTGTATGCTTTCGGGGTGTTATGCACCTTGGATACGGAGTACTTGGTATTTCTTTTCGTTTGTACATACCCATTGTTATTCCAGGTGCCGGAGATATTGGTGATACCAAGAAATACTGAAGCAGTAGATTACGGAGGGCGGCAGTCCGGTAAGAGTACGCGGAGCCACGCCGCTTGGCGCTTTTCAATCAATACCTGAGGCAGTAATCGGCGACCGAGTGGTATCTGCAACACCTAGATGAGAGCAGGACAATGCGACGACGACTCAGTATTGTACAGGAAAATGTTTATTAATGATTTAAAATTCGAGTTCTTCGACTTCCATCCCGCAGTCAACGCATTTCTTGACCCCAATCCCTGTCTTGGGATCTTCAACCGATCTTCCCCACTGATGTACATGTCGTCCACCACTCCCCAAGTCATCCCCAAAATTACCACCGGCTGCTCCTTGACGGCTTCGTCGATATGCGTCGACTCGTGTACGTTTCTTGAGGTCTTCAAGTTTGCTCTTGAATTTGACCTCCCGCCGGCGCTTCTTCTCATTCTCGCGTCGCTCGAATTCCGCGTCCAATGCTTCCGGCGAACCCCATTTCTTGGCTGAAAAGGCGTATTCTTCGACCTGGTACCGTAGATACAGCATCATATTATTCCACGTTGATTTATGCGGGTTCGGGCGCTCAAGATGTGGGAGGAGCTCCTCATCTTGAAGCTCGGCTGTTGTAGGTTGTCCCGTAATCAGCAAAAATGCTCAGTGGCAACAACACCTGTCGCAAACCTGTGCAGGGGAGGGGGGGGGGGGGGGGGGGGGGGATACTCACGATTGGTCAAGAGATAGTCCTCTCGTGCCTCGGTCTTGGTAAGCAGACTGTATTTGTCCGGAAATTTATCCTTGCAAGCATGGCAGACACAGCATCGGAAAGCTTCCTCCCATTTCCAGTCGATTTCTAAGCTGCCACACTCTCGACATGTTTTCTGTTGCGTCCGCTCATCCAACACACTGAGCCCCGGTTCGAAAATGCCCGCACGATCTCGATGGAGATTCTTCAGCAGCTGTTGTCGCTCCCATTCCTTCTGCGTCATGTGCGCCGGCTTCTGCTCCGCCTTCTCATCCCGGACGTGAAGGGCTTTGTTGAACCGGTCATCTTCTTCAGTCAGGAACCCACCCTTCGTGTCGGTGATTTTAGAGAAGTCGTATTCAACGAACTTGGTAAAGTTGCGCGCCGGCTTGATGCCATCTAGTGGGCGGTTATCTGTAGAGGCCGCATCGCGCAGAGTCGCCGGGGGATCAGAGGCAGTCATGGAGGAGTACGTTCGCTTGACACCTTTGGTAGATGAAGGATCAGCCCGAGCCTGTTCTGCTTCGCGTTGCTCCCGTATTGCTATGGCCTTCTGGCGGTTGCTTTCCTAATTTCAGCATCGTGTTAGCTCCGAACTAGAGGAACCGTGATCATAGTATGTACTATTCTCCGCAATTGCTCTGGAGTCAGCGGAGTCCGCTTCGGACCGCCAGGTGTGCCCATCCCGAGTTCGGGCGGGGTCGCTGACTGTTCCTCTGTCACCATTTCTTCTTGGAAAGAGTGACTGGGAGAGGACAAGCTGGACAATCGAACTGGTAGACGGTGACTATCGCAAGGGTGGCGTTATCAGGCGGGAAAATCGTCGGCGCGTTTATCGCCGGTTCGATAACCGCATAGTAATCACGTGACTTTATCATATCCATCAATTGCCAGCTCGCAACAGGTTGCACTCCTCAAAAGTTATCACCCTGGGAAGCTCAAATCTGGTATACCAGTAGTACTGCTTCATAGTTGCTTCCACCTCCACACTTCGTAGGTAGGCGGATACTGTCGGCCTCAAAGTGCAGTAACCCACCAGTTAATATTCCATTATATAGCTGCCAAATGGATTTTGATTCTAAACTACCTGCCCAAGGTATGCAAGGTCACATTTACTGGGAGAATTCAGTAGACTCCTCCCAGATAATCCGGATATGAACAACCCGTGCGATGGATACCCGGGGCAGAAGCAGATGAACCCTTTACCGGCGGAACATGTGCCAAGGAGTTCTTGTAGCGCATGAAACCTGTGGGTCCCTATGGTTGAGTGGAGAGTTCAATTTTCCTCATCTCTGCAGTGCTCTGTGTGTGTGTATACCTACTTTATTGGCATCGTTGATATTTTCCAAGAGGGATTTTGTTAAGTTATCATGCTGGTGGAAGGACTGCAATCTCTAAAAGTCCACTCTCAGCAACATTTCCTTGCTCATGCTTGCAGTCGGCGTTAACGTTGCGCTTGTGCATGGTCGTGAACTCAAACCATGTAATAGAAGCAGTATGAATGGGCCATGTCAGTAATCAGACCCCGGGATATTGAACCAAAAAGTCCAAGCGTTACAATTGCGGGGTGCTGAGTTTCCAACCAGGGGCACACAATTTCAACTGTTCCGCAGCATCGGAGCATTCTCAGCAGTAGTACGGAGTGGACTTAGCCGATCAGCACCTCATTGGTGATGGGTTCAATGTCATGCGCGTGATTTTGAGTTCGGGGAGATTCCGGGGGAGATTGAACTACGAGATTTAGTAGGCTGGGGAAAGGACTTGGCCGGCGGAAGTTCAGCGCGGGAAAGGGTTCACCCTGCCGCATCCATCCTTCGTCGAACGTTTCTCCGCCATCGGTGGCTCGCGGGGCCCTTAAAACATTCCCTTGAATTTCCTACTTCTCTCTCTCTTTCCCCATCTCAAGTCCCCCCTTCTCTCCCTCCAATTCTTCCTCTCCTCGAAAATAAAAACTACAATTCATTGCGATCCTCCACAAATCGCTAACTAACTACCTACAAAACCGCCCAATATGGCATCCTCTAACAACACCCAACCTGAGGAACCCATCACCATCCCCCAGGACCGCGATGGCGTCGCCTACCTCTACGGCCACCCCCTCCTTAACTCGCTCTCTCCTCCCCTTCATGCCGCTATCTACAACCACCTCGGACTGAACTGGATTCAGATCCCCCTCTCCAGTGTCTGCGGCACTTCCGCTACCTACCCTCCCCCGTACACACGCTCCCCGCCCATCGACACCTTCCTGTCCTCCATCCGCGCCAACCCCAAATTCGTCGGCTCCTCCGTCACCATGCCCTGGAAGGTCTCCATCATGCCGCATCTGGACGACCTCACCGAAGACGCCCGCCAAGCCGGCGCCTGCAACACCATCTTCCTGCGCGACAATGCCGACGGCTCCCGCTCCTACGTCGGTACCAACACCGACTGCATCGGTATTCGCGAAGCCCTCACCCAGAACACCGCTAACGCTGCTGAGCGGTTCGCTGGCAAGCCTGCCCTCGTTGTCGGCGGTGGTGGTACCGCTCGCTCCGCCATCTATGTCATGCGCAAGTGGCTCGGCGCTAGCAAGATCTACATTGTGAACCGTGATGCTAGTGAGGTTCAGGCCATCATGGAGGAGGATCAGCAGCGCAATCCGTCCGCGGACAAGGCGCCCTTGATTCACGTTACGGATCCCGAGGTTGCGAAGACCCTGGAGAGCCCCGCTGCTATTGTCTCGGGTATCCCCAACTACCCGCCTAAGACCGAGGAGGAGATTCGTGCCAGGAATGTCCTGACGGCGTTGTTGGGCGCCAAGGAGGATGGCAAGCCCAAGGGCGTTATTCTGGAGATGTGCTACCACCCTGTTATCTGGACGGAAATTGCCGAGTTGGCTGATGCCGCGGGATGGAAGGTTATCGTTGGCTCGGAGGCGCTGCTCTGGCAGGGTCTGGAGCAGGCCAAGCTTTGGACTGGAAAGGATGTGGTGGCTGTTCCTGGCTTGTTGGCTATGGTTAAGGATGTTGTGGCTAAGAATTTGGCTGAGAGGCAGAAGTCTACTCTGTAGAGCTTTCTTCCTTTCGCCTCCTTCTTTATCCCTTCAACATCCGACATGTTTCATGATGATTCATTCCTGTATAGACTCTCGCATACCCGGTGCATTGCTTGTGTTATGGAAGACCAAAAATAACGGAACGGGGCTCAGTGAAGAGAAGCCCGATGATAGATATGACGTGTGTTTGATTAGGTACATACGCGGATCTGGCTGCTGTATATAGTGCAATATGATGTCTTCATCCCTTTCATTCTCGTCGCTTCTGTCCTGTACAGTAACTATTAAGAATATTCTATCAGTAGTATATAACGGTGTATATCTATAGCCGAGGTGCTCACGCGCCCGGCCGGGTATATTCCAGCTGTCGCACGCGCTTCCACACTTCGCGCACAGTGCGCTCCTGCGTCTGGCGTCCGGTCTCTGTCGCCGACGGACCAGCCGGTCTATTACAGTTAGATGCCGTACTAAGCCACGAGGCAGAAAATGAGTGTGACATACCTAATGGCAAGGTAGAGTCGGCTGCCGAGTCGAACATCTTCAATGGGCGCAGTGTCCGGATCCTCCGGGGGATTGGCGGTTGTAACCAGGCCGCCTGCCTCCAAGAGAATGGCGATACCCGCTGCGACGTCCCTACCCAACACACTCGGATTAGCCAAACATAACTCTGAAGGATAAAAAGATTCATGGCAAAAAGAACGTACCACTCCCAACAACCACCCTCCCACCAGATATCGAATGACCCCATAGCCGTATACGCCAAATCTAACGTAGCGCTACCCAGACTCCTAACTCCGTGCACCATACCTCCCTTGCCGCCGCGACTACCCACTTCTGCTGCTAGGTTCACAAAACTCTCAATCTTGCGAGACAGGTTCCCGTCCGGGATGTCGCGACGGTCCTTGCCCCATTCGCAGGATAGAATGCACTTGCTGGGAGCATTGGGCGGCATGGGTGGGATGGTCGGACTGCGGATGAGCGGGAGACGGCGCTTCTCGTTTAACCATGCGCCGCGGTTCAGACAGGATGAGAAAAGTTGATCCTGGAAAGGAGCGTAGATCACGCCGATGATGGGACGGTGGTTGACGATGAAACCTATGGAGACGCAGAACATGGGGAAAATATGTGTGAAGTTGACAGTTCCTGGTCAGGTGAGGGGTGTTATTTCATGTCCTGATGTGAGGGAGGGAGGGAGTATGGCTATGGTGATTACCATCTAGGGGATCAATGCACCATGTTGGGTGCTCGTCGATGAGGTAGTCGCGCGACTGTCCTTTGGCATAGGACTCTTCGCCGAGGAACCTGAATGGGTCAGCTGGGGGATGCTTGTGAATTGGGGAATGACTCAGGGACATACTTATGTGTGGGGTATTTGGATTGGATTGCGTTCTTAATAAATACTTCTACGTCTGTGCAGGGCAGTCCAGTGGTGAGATGCGAGTCGATAGCAGGCTGAGGGCGGGTTAGAGCATACCTTCATCGGTCTGGGTGACAATGTCGACGGCGCTGTCCTTCTCCTCAGCTTCCTGCGTGGCTCCACCGCCGATGCGCTTCTCCACACTTTCCATCAGAAGTTGACCGGCCTTCCGGCCCAGATCGACCGCAAAGGCGTAGATCTGGTCCAGCTGCTCTTGACTCAGCTCCGCGGCAGCCATTTTTATGGCGGGGTCTGTGATCTTGGGGAGGCGGGGGCGGTGTGTTAATCTGCTCTATAAAGGGAGCAGGGAAGCCACAGAGAAGTATAGGTAGCAGGAGGGATTGGAAGAAAGGAAGAAAGAAAGAGCGAGGAAGAGAGGAAGAGGGAAGAGGGGAGAAGCGTAAGAGTCAGACACAGAGAGAGAGAGAGAGTCATGGAGTCTCTCACCGGAGACGCCGCCGATAACCGCCCGGCCCTTATCGGTGGGGCTGCCCCTCAAACTCCGGAGTGCTCTGGATGCCAATCGCTTCAGGGCACAGGAGATACATACTGAGGCCAAAGATCTTTCCCAAAGTCTTCAACAGCTTCTAGGGCTCGTACTTTCCTCATCAAGCTCCGACAGAAGGTAAAGGAAGAATGTGATTTAATGAATAAGCCAGTGAGACTGCTGAAATGTGATTTTACTAAGCGAGGCCACATAACTAAGTATTAGAACATCAAGCTGTCACACATGTTTCTGTCCATTTTGTTTCTATAATAGCCAGCAGACGATGGACAATTGGCAGAAATAGTCTTGATATGAAGAGCCAAGTTCTTGCAGGATGTGCAGATGCGATAATGCAAATCGGTAGAAGGGCACTTGCTGGCAATGCTTGTTATCCATTTGTGACAAAAATACGTTCGAATAAATTGTATTTGGCTCTACGGACAAGATTCTACAAGTCTCAATGAAGCTGCACCACAGGTGTATACCAGTTTCTGAGTGAGGCGATTACCCTAATTACCCTCTGGCTCTTGAATGAAAACTTGTGAGTACCTTCACCACTAGTTTGCTTTAAAATATACTCTACTAACCAGCCTTCGGTCTTTTGGAGAGGCCAGCAAACAAACAGATCATTGAGGAAACAGAAATCTGCAGCTATGTGAGAGAGTGCTTCCTTTATGGCTGATAATGGTTACTGTTTGCTGTAAAAAGCAGCCGAGGCTGCTGCAAACGGTTCAAACGGGATGATGCGGAGAATGGCAAATTCCAGTACAGAGTCCACAGACCACAGCTCTCTGGCACGAACTCTGCCTGATAAGTCCAGTAGACTCGTGCGGCTGAATACCCGCAACTGGTTTCACGATGCTGCTATATCATGAACTGAAGACCTCACCTTCTTGGTTTGACGGTTGGCGACGGATACTTAACGGCTAAGTGATCTTCCCGCTCCGCTCTTCTACCCCGGATGTCAGGAGAAAGACCCCCAGGAATCGGCCATTTGACACCACATTGCCACCAATCAACCTCTACCGTAAAGATATATGATCTAGAATACCTCTCTCGAGTGTCTTCTGAGAATTGCTGGGTGCATCTAGCATCAGTGGCGGTGGGACGACCCGTGGGATCCATTGAAAGTGGGTCTTGTGGGAGAGGCTGAGCAACGCACGGAGTTCATCCTAATTAGACTCAAAGCACGTACGGCGTACATAGTAGGTAGATGGGTGAAAAGTCGCTAGTTATTTTCGCCCCAGCCTTGCTGCTACCCACTAGTAATGTGTATCTCATCCTACATGGTAGAAAGGTTGTCCGAGCTTCTCTTTCTCAGCTGGCACCATAAACCTCGTATGTATCTTCGTTCGCTACTACTATTACAGTAAACTAGATAGTTGACAGCCACGCTGCATACTCTGAGTAGGCACTGCAGGACTGAAGAGAGAGATAGATTTTGCTCAGGGTTTACTAGGTCTGTCGGCTGCTTCTGGATCAGCCTTGTCACCACGATCCCTGTCCGTTGCCGCCCCTTCAATGCAACAGTACTTCGGTTCCAGAGAAAATAACGCAGCACTTGGTACTAGGCTTCCACGGTCGGGGGCCAAATCACCAGAAATCAACGGATTACATTGGCTTCATGCCCTACACTGGAGGGCACATGCTGGCCCCCAAGTCCTGCTCATACTCGATGTGCACCTTCAATGTTGCAGTAAGTAGTTGGCGCAATTTTATACCCTGGTAAGTTTTGAAACCGCCCCAATACTACTGTCCTAGAACTACTATATGAAGTGTCTTGCTAGTTCTATATACTACTAGGAGGCCAAGGAAATTATATATAGCCTTGTCATGCCCTCCTCATTGCTACTATCACTGGACCATCATTCATTTAGAATCTCCTCGTTTGTCCGCTGTTGCTTTTATTACTCTCACTCTCCTTTACTACCGCAAAACTTCACTCATTACTCTTCTTCATCATCGTCACAACTATCAGTCGTTACTTTGTCATCATCAACACATCCATTGTCAAAATGTGGTCCAGACAGATCACTGTGAAAAAGGCCTTTACTCTAGCTTCTTTGCTCCTGGCATCTGGGGTCTCAGCAGCTGCTATCCCCGCGAGCCTTCCTGACCTGGCATCAGTCTCTATGGCACCAACAAACGGGCAAGTCCCTTCTGGTCAAGGAGATGTCAGTCCAGCCTCCATCTCTTACGAAGGTGTCCCAGACTGTCAGGTGAGTGCTAATGGCCCCCGTTAACTTCAGTCTTGCTGAAATCTAACCCAATCATCTCCAGTCTTGCCGTGAAGGCGAAGACAATGAACAGACTATCGACGCATCCGCAACGCAGGTGAAACGAGAGAGCATGACTGTCGCAGCAAGTATGTGCTATTTTGATCATTGCTCCCTGCTTCTCTAACTATATTCTGGGTTTATCCTGTTGCGAGGCTAACGAAAGCTGAAAACCTTTTTCAGGGACCGAGACCAAAAAGCTAACCTCCGAGGAGAAAAAGGCCGAGGAGGAGGAAGCCAAGAAGTTAAAGGAGGAGGCTTTCGAAAAGTGTCATGGGTCCGCGGGCTGCGAGGCATGGTATATCGTAGAGCATGCATTGTAGTAGCTCCACTGGCAGAGCTGGGTTCAATTGGTGCAAGGCTAAGTGGGAGGTGATGAGATGAGATCAGGTTGAGATGGACGTGGTACTTGCTAGTACGTGGAAATCATCTGTACTTATTATGCTCGGATGATTACTCGAGTGAATACTCGAAGTTGAAAACCTGTTTCTTTTTTATTTTCTCGGTCACTAGTGCAGACATCACAGTGTAGTGGAATGACTCAGAATATCGAATATGATACTATTTGAAATATGGCCCAGTCATTATTTACCAGAAACTAGACCAGCTTCACCAACAGGAAATAGATAACATTGGACATGTGTGGTTGAGTGTGTGGCATTCCTTGGCCCCCATTCAAAACTCTTGTATATAAATAAGCACTACTAGTAACTAAGCGCCAAAGGCTTGAGTTGTTAATGCTCCGGCCCCCACCTGGCCAATATTGGCGTGGGTCCCATGTACTAGTCACTAGCAATAGGCCCCATGTATCAATTAATCCTGGGCCACAACGCGCTCCCTTGATCAATCAGTCTACTGCTATGGAATAACGCCGGACAGTAACAAAACACACATTCTAAATCATGTCCGACAAAGGACTAGTTTATGGCTACATATACTAAATGCTGGAAAGGTTGTGACTCGCTGGAAGGAAGTTTAAAACGACCTAGCATTTAGATATCTCTAAGCTATCATACTCAAAAAGAGTGATCCTTGAATGCATGTCCGAGCACTTCTTAACATGATATAACCAGCAGAAACCCTGGCCCGAACACTAAACTCTCCAATCAAGCCTTGATCTCGGCATACAGTTTAAGCACAAAATCCCGACAATTGTTAAAAAGGGTGTTATAACCCTTCTTATTCATCTTGGCGGCAATCTGTTCCCCATATCTCTCGATCTCCGTATTGTCCACGCCCGACCTGATCTTACCGAGCACCTCCATTTTAGTCTCGCTCCAATCATACCAGCTGCTGGCACCACGGTCTGTGAACACAATCTTCTTGCCCTCGAGCTGAATGTCCCAGCATCCCGACGAGAACCTGAGATAGGTGACGCCACCTTCTTTTTGCTCGGTCACGTAGCCTGCAGCTATCAGGTAATGATCGGGAACCTTTTTGCCGGCGACTCGAGCTCGTTCACTCCCTAAAGAGATTTTTCAAATTAGATTTGCTGCAAAATGCATCTGGGATGAGAGTATGACAAGTTGGGAACGGAGAATTCTTGGTACATACTGATTTTAATGGCATAGCCCTGGCCAACTTCTGGTGTTTTCCCGAGGGCTTCCTTAAGCTTCTTATATTTCGCATCCCCGGTGACTTTTGCAGCCCGTTTCACCTCGGTCGTCGGCTGGCGTGTAGTCTTGGATGGAGCAACATCATCATCTGAATTTCCGCTTAGGGTGTCCTCCTCTCGAAATTCGGAAGTAATGTCATTCGCATCAACATTTGATCGCTCTGTTAGGGACGAGGCTTCGTCAACAGAGATGGAAGGCTGGTACCCGCGGGGGCCAGTGATAGATTCCGCATCGTCGTCTCTCTCAGTCAGGGAAAGGTCCCCGTCGACGGATCTGGGAGCAGCATTCGGCTGGGAAGCAATAATTTCCCAGATGCTCTTCGGGGAACCGTCTTTATGGCAGGTCTGGAATTGAATGTCAGAACTAAATAGCGACAAAAGGAAAATAAGAAGAGAAAAGGCAGTGCATTGGTACTCACCCGACAGGTCACACCTACATTTGGGTCGGAGGTTAGGCTTCCATCCGCTCCAGTTGTAGGGACGTGTGTGTTCGTCGGAACACCAGCGACAAATGAGGGTGTCGTCAACTCCGAGTTGATTTCGCTTGGAGGTATAGCAGCTGCTAAGGCACCGGGCGTTAGGAGCAAAGAAGCTAAGGCGAAGGCCTTCTGATTGGTGGTAAGGTTGAACCACATTTTGTCACCAAATAGGCCGACGGCAAGGATATTCCGGAATTATTGAAAATAACAATATAAGAAAAGAACGAATGGTCTATAGAATGAGCGTGATGAGGGCAATGGCTGATAGTAAATGAGTGTTATACAGTAGAATGAACGGATGGATGAACAACGAAGAGGAACAGACAAACTGGAATTATATAGATTTGCTGCTCTTCTATGTATCGAGGCACTGCATTGAAAGGATTGGGGCGATTTCGATAGCTACCAGAGTGGTATTGCGCTGCATTGGACTATCCAGTGACATATTGAACGAATATCAGGGGCTGTAAAGTCATACTTTCGACTTAGGGCGGGTCAGATCAACTAGCATTCTATACCTGGATCCTGAACCAACAGCATTAATCTGGATTGAAGAGCCCTACAGGCGTCTAGGACAGCGAGGACCCATCGAGTATTGGGGGCGGGCAGCTTCAGGGTCCACTTTGCTTCTGGATTATCACTGGTTCGATCGTTAAAGCCTTTGGTGTCATAACTTACTATATTTCTTGGAGATAAGAGGAATTGAAGTGGTTAAATACTTCGTTGACCGTGGCTAGGAGTACATGTAGGTTATCTATCATCATTGGTAATGCAGAACCAGACCACCTTATATTTAGATAGATGATACTAGATCGTAGACATGTTACAGGGTCACGGGGATTTGCCTTTGTTGCATAGGGATTAAGGATGATCCGCAGGATTCCGATGAATCTGGCCCCTATTAGGATCGCCTAGCGCCTTAAAGTACTGCGTTGACCAGTTCTTCAATATGAGGGCATCTCACAACCGTTACTTGGCAGGGGTGCACAGCCCAGTGGTTCTGTGATCCTTCCAAGATGACGTGAGTAAAATCTTGTGGTAAGCTGCTTGATAACCTGTCAATCATCGAAGCATGTGAATGAGAAGCTCCGACAAGGGTCTAAAGTCGAATTCAGAGGCTGTAGAAGACCTTCTTATGGTCTCTTTACTACTTGAATGTAGTCCCCATCATGGGCTACTACTGACCGATATCAGGCCAGCCCTGTCCGTTGCGCCTTGCGAGATGAAGTAGCCGCAATGAACTAAGAAGGTGCTAAGGCGAGGTAGGTACTCTCAGAATCCCAGCTAGGTGCCACTAACAGTAACAAGGCTGAGCCGGTTAGCCGGCGAATAAGACAATGTGACTGGTCTGTAGACAGTAAGTGGAATAAATAGGCACCAATTCCTCTAGTAGTCTTCGCAGTGGAGAGGCTCTTGGGTACTAACCTATCTAATTTGTAGCTGCTGACTTCTCCGCCTCAGCCGCCTTAGCCATAGCCCCCATGTCGCATTGGCCCCATTGATTAATCATTGTCTCCAAGGTGATCCATAAGACTTACGACGCCTGTTGTATGAAGAAAGGAATTCGAAGTTAAACTGCTTCCTCTTCCCCCGAGGGACATTCAGAACAACAGTCATGATGGCCGTCTTGGATAGGATAGCCTTCAACATACTCTTTAGAGATCAGAAGAAGAGGCTTGATCAATTCCTTCGTACTACCACACCGGGTTAGTCGGTAAATGGCTGGTACTGTCGAGGGATGAAAGAATGGTGCTGACTAGAGTTGTTCAGATTCTGTGCTTTCACAGCTACATACTTGTCTACTCCAAGAAGAAAGCAGCACAGTGACACCACGGGACATCTTCTACACACATAGCATTCAAGACTCGTCCCAGGAGCAGCCTTGTACGTACTCCTACCCACACGAGAATCCACCTCAGTGAGCGAATCGGATATCCCGTACTGGACACTAGCTAAGAAGACACTTGGATATTATTCCAGACTGGACGAAAAAGAGCTTTCAAAGTTGCCTTGCTAGGAATCATCCGGATACCACCATCCTAAATACAGCTATTGATGTCCTCTGGTCTTGCTTCTGCTTCTACGCCTATCACCCGTTCCTACTCATCGGAGCAGAAGACAGAAAGCTAGAGCTGCCAGCCTTTGAGCGTGCGCTGATCCTGCTCTCTCTTCAAGGCACAAAGCTTCTCGGGATCGAAGACGACAACTTCGGTCGTCGCTGGGGAGCTTTCCGGGAGAAATGTAACTGCAGAGTTAGGATTAATCGGATCTTTCGAAGCATCGACCTCGGTAGTCCTCAGCCGGCTTCACATCCACACGCCACTAGTTTCGACACCCTCGTTACCGAAGATGCTATCGATGCTATGCTTACAATATGTCCTTCCCATCCCAAATTGTCTGCAACCCCCGAGAAGCTGACGCCGCTGGCGGAACGCTTACTCGAAGGGAGGACCGTCCAGTTTCAGACGAAGGTCAAAGACTTGGCTGATCTACTCTGTCTGATCATGAGATTAAGAGTCTACAAATTGACTTGGGGTCGCGGCTTCCATTACGGTTCCTTGGCAGAGTCTAGCCCAGAGAAGGAGGAACTGGGTAACATCCTGGCCCGGTCATTCAGCCATGACCAGGACGAGTCCCTGTCCCCTGACTTGGTTCTCGAGGCTCTAGACATCTTGGTAATGATGATCTTTTTTGCTGTCTTTCTACTATTCTTATTAGATTGACTAACAATGTCGCGCACATTAGCCAAATCTAGAGCAATGGTTCCATCAGCTTTGGGCAACACTTTTCCAACCTTACCTGTCCACCGAGTTGTCAACTTTAGACACGGAATCATCCCCAGATCCCATTTGGGATGGAATCCTTCGTGCAGTCTCATTGTTCGTTCCACCGTATGAGGCCCATCAGAGAACCGATTTGCATCGAAAGACTAAGCCGATCGTCTTTTCCAAATGTCATGACTCGACAGACAGGCTTGATCTGGGCCATGTATTACAGCATATGCGTCATGACGATCCGAAACATCGGTCGCATCTTGTTCTTCTTCTGGGACACCAAGGCCAGGACTCGACGAGAGTAGTTGTGGGGGCATTCTTCTCTGGCGATACGCAGTTGCCTGCTGCAAACGAGGAAAGGGAGAGTATCGCCGTTCCGCGACTTCTCTTCCAGCTTCAGCCAAGCTTCGATCTCTTTCACTTGGGTGGAAAGGGCATCAGTGCTTTAATGCCCGTAAACAAAAGTGACACAGAGAAGACGGACTATCATAATTGCATGGGGGAACTCACTCAATCGAGGGTGGGAGTGAGGATTGACCCTGCCACCAGTCACGCTACCTTTTTCCGGGGCAATAATCCGGCCAGGAATCGGGGATCAGGACTGTACATAAGAGTAACTTCTACTAGGAAGCATGAAGGATGTGATGCCATGAATGGGGATCAGCAGGAACGAGAAACCAGCTTTACGGTGACCCGTCTTGCTATCTTCCATGTGGAAGGCGGGCCAAATTATGGTTATGATTGATCTTTCGTGAACTTACTACTACTAGGTTATGATGATATGGAAGGAAGAATGAGAGCACTGCAAAGCATTATATCAAAATCGAGATAGCATTGATTGGAGTCACTGCCCCATTAGAGACACTAGCTATAAAACCCTGGCTCTGAAATTCGACCAGATTGATAATATAATTCACTAGATGCTTCTCCCACGAGTTCTGCAATAAGTCTAGACTAACTGGCTGCTTATCAATCACTTCCCCGGCGTCTCTGTCACGTGCATCCCGAGAGTCGGGGGATTATACAAATTACAAAGTAGTATTTCCTCTACCAGCTCGCCCATTGCGTCAGAATCAGCGTGGATGATTCAATAATTTCTTCTTCCGGATATTATCATTCCCCGAATAATGTACCCCATTGTTCAAATATTTGAGCCTTAAGTTCATAGGGGAAAAAAATAAAATAAAAATAAAAATATTTATTTATTTATTGATCGTTGAAGTAACTAAAAAATGATTGACTGACTAATTGCGGGCTTCCGTCATTGACGCCATTCCCCGACCAGCTAATCATCAATCCGTCTTCTCTCTCTCAGCTTTTTTTTCTTACTTGAGAGCCCCTCCTCCGCCCCATCCCTCCGACCTTTAAGTTCCCTTGCCTGCCAGTGGCTGTTGTTCTCCCCTCACATCAGCACTCCATGCTCTCCTGCCCCTCTCTCCGTTCTCGTCCCGCCCAGGCTCTTAAGAACCGGCTTCTTCTCTCCCCAATTTCTAGCATTCGCGCCCGCTCCTCTCCCATCGTCGCGACACCTTTGCTTCAGGGTAAAGGCATTGCTACAGCCACCCCGTCCACCATTCTTCCCCGACAAAGCACTCTGGCTCTCCGCTCCTCCTCTTCGGTCGCACCCCGTCTCTCTGCTCTCACTAGACAATTCTCATCATCCTCCTCGGCTGCTGACGCAAACAACATGGCCCCCACTGAGGTCAAGCAATATGACTACATCGTCATCGGTGGTGGTAGCGGTGGTAGCGGTAGCGGACGCAGAGCTGCCGGCTGGTATGGCGCAAAGACCTTGATCGTGGAAAGTGGTCGCTCCGGAGGTACCTGTGTCAATGTTGGGTAAGATGCTTTTTTTTCTCTCTTCCTTCCTTTCCCCCTTCTATTTGAGATAATCTTGGTCGTTAACGCAGTATCATATCTGCAGCTGTGTCCCTAAGAAAATGACCTGGAACTTCGCCTCCATCAACGAGACTCTCCACGTCGCCAAGCACTACGGCTATGACGTCTCCGAGAATGTCGACAAGAACTACCGCCACTTTAAGGAAATCCGCGACTCCACTATCAAGCGGTTGAACGGAATCTACGAACGCAACTGGGGTCGCGAGGGCATTGATCTTGTCCACGGCCGCGCCGGTTTCGTTGAGCCCAAGACCATCGAGGTGACGCTCGAGGACGGCTCCAAGGCACGGTACTCGGCCCCTCACATTCTGATTGCGGTCGGTGGACGGCCCAGCATCCCGGACATCAAGGGCGCTGAGCACGGTATCACCAGCGATGGCTTCTTCGAGATCGAGGAATTGCCGCCCAAGATTGCCGTTGTCGGTGCGGGATACATTGCGGTGGAGTTGGCCGGTGTCATGGGCGCCGTTGGATGTGAAACGCACATGTTCATCCGTGGCGAGACGTTCCTGCGCAAGTTCGACCCCATGATCCAGAAGACTATGACGGAGCGCTATGAGGACTCCGGCATCCACATCCACAAGAAGCACCCTGGTCTCAAGGAGGTGCAGCTCATCCGCGATGGTAAGGGCAAGGACAAGCTGCTCAAGCTTATCTCCAACGACGGTTCGGAAATGGAGGTCAACGAGCTCCTCTGGGCCGTTGGTCGCTTGCCCGAGGTTGAGGACCTGAACCTCGATGTCCCCGGCGTTAAGCTGAACAAGTCCGGCCACATCGAAGTCGATGAATACCAGAACACCAGTGTCAACGGTGTCTATGCGCTGGGTGATGTGACTGGTCACGCCGAGTTGACTCCTGGTATGTTTTCCCCCCTCCATGCTGTCCCCTGCTCTCCCCTCTCGTATCATGGCCAAACTAATACCAAACCAGTTGCCATTGCCGCCGGTCGCCAACTCGGCAACCGTCTCTTCGGCCCTGACGAAGTCCGTGACTCCAAGCTTTCCTATGACAACATCCCCACGGTGGTCTTCTCTCACCCCGAGGTCGGTACCGTGGGTCTCACCGAGCCCGAAGCCCGTGAGCGCTACGGCGATGACCAGATCAAGATTTACCACACTCGATTCACGGCCATGTACTACGACGTGATGCCGGCTGAGGAGAAGAAGAAGAACCCGACCGAGTTCAAGCTGGTCTGTGCCGGTCCGGAGGAGAAGGTTGTTGGCTTGCACATCCTGGGTCTGGGAGTGGGCGAGATGCTCCAGGGATTCGGCGTCGCTGTGAAGATGGGCGCTACAAAGAAGGACTTTGACAGCTGTGTGGCTATTCATCCTACCAGTGCTGAGGAATTGGTTACATTGCGGTAGACTAGATGGGGGTGTACACTAAACTCTTATTTATAGGTTATATTCAGATGTATAGAGTATATACAGAAATGATGAGACTAGAATTGTTCTTATGACATCAGTATAGCTTAGTACTTACGAATCATGATTGTTTTCGTATTGCTACATCAAAAGTACTGTCTAACCATCCTCTTGATCATCTCTCCATCCCAACAACTGGCATGGCTACTATATATCTGTATCAGGCCTAGCGGCCCCCCGGAAGAGGCATTGACCCGCTCCGACCACATAACCACCAGCCGGCCAATCAGAGTCCCAGGCGGGGCTTGTCGGCAGTGCTCGGGGCCAGTTCTGGAAGCCGAGGCAGTAGATAAGACAAGGGAAGCGCGCATCGGCCTGCATATGCACTCCGTCCCGCCTGCACCTCGCTCTATTCTCATCTCCCCCAACCCCGATGAACGTTCCAGGTGGCAGTCGCAAAAGAAAGAGAATGTCCAAACTATCCCATCAACTCAAGGCGCTGATCAACGCCCCGGCAGCGCGCCCCAACACTGTCCCCGCGCCGTCAAACATCCAATCTATATACAGGAAGATCCAACAAGGCGCGCAGTCGCAGAACCTATCCCAATCATCATGGCTAGCTCTATCGGTCGGTGTTCTCTTCCCAATTTTTCCTCAACTTGCAGCATCAGCATCCGCAGCGGTAGCTAACCTCTCCTCTACCCTCCAATAGACAGCCACCACGATGACGATGAACTCCCCCGAATCCCTAACAGAGCTGTACCAACTCGCCAGCACCTCCCAATCCGCCAAAGAGAGCCTAGCGACAGCAGAATTCATGCGCGAAGTCGGCCTGAAATGCATCAGCTTCAACGGTATCCCGCGAACCATCAACTGCCTCAACGCCTTCAAAGCCAGTCTTCCCGAGTCGATCAGTTCGCAACTATCACAAACACCCACCCGCACACCCAACCCCGAGAACATCCAGGAGATATGTACGAGGGGCCAGAACCTCTGGGACTCCATCTACCGACCCTTCGAGAAGAAGCTATACAATAAGCTGGCGGACTCGCACCCGGACTTACCTGTTCACATTCTGAACGCTAACTATGGGGCCCTGCTGTCTGATCCGAAGCGGACTACTGGTGCGAGTGTGGGCAGATTGGCGACGTCGGTTGTTGCGATCGCTTGTTTGAGAGCGCAGACGGGGGTTGGTCCGCAGGTGACGTCACATGTGTTTGGGCTGAGGAAGGCGGTTGAGGATGGGACGTGGGTGGCTGATGTGGAAGCAGAGGAGGGAGCCAAGTGGTTGGCTAGTGATGAGGGAAATACTTGGATTATACGCAGTGTGGATAGTATTGTTGAGAGCATTGGTGAGGGGTTGGGATCGAATTTTGCACCTGCTAGATCGGCGAAGATATAGATGGTATATAATCATGTATTATAGAAGGAACCAATGTCACTACATCCTAGATGAGAATATGAAAGAAAAGAGTTAAAGGGAAACACCCTGGAGGTACTCTTCAGAGATGGCAACTTGCTCATTAAAACGATATTACCTTGCCATCTATCAAGTACTATATTTATGAGTGCTCATCCAAGTACTTCCGTATCCAGAGACACCTCTACGGTAAAAACACGCTGCTTAACAATTCCACATCGCTAATATTTGATGATAACGCTAACTAGTATTATACATGATAAAATCTAAACTACTCCGTCTACCCTAGTTCGTCCACCCCTTAGGTCCCGCCCAAGTACCCTTGACCAAAGATTGGTAGTACACCCAGGGGAAGAAATGCTTCTTGAGATGGTAGAACGAGCGACGAGGAACAGCCTGGTCAATACCGAACCAGTTACCGAAAGTCTCCTTGGGCTCACCACCATACTTGAACTCGGCAAGCAGGACCTTGCCGTATTCCGTGACCAGAGGGCAAGAGGCATATCCATCATAAACCGCATCAGTCGGCTTGCCCTCCATAGAGCGCAGCAGGTTGTGCACGAGGACGGGGGCCTCGGATGTGATAGCGGCCGCAGTTTTCGAGGTGGGCAAGCTGGAGGCATCACCGGCGGACCAGACGTTAGCGTACTTGGTGTGGCGGGTAGTGCCGGCGTCCACATCGACATAGCCAGCCTCGTTGGCCAGAGCACTGTCCTTGACGAACGCGTGAGGACCCATCTTCGGCACAACGTGCAGGAGATCGAACTGTCTCGTCACCTGCTCCTGGCCATCAGGGCGGGCGAAAGTGGCCTTGTTGCCGTCGATGGCGACCAGGTCGTGCTGGAAGAGGCCTTCAACACCGCGCTCCTTGCGCAGCGCCTCAAGCGCAGCGCCGTACTTAGCGACGGCGAACATGGAGGGCATGCCGGTAGCGAAGCTGATGTTGATGGGCGAGCTGGCCGGGTTGCTGGGATTGTATAGACCAGCGCGCTTCCAGTAGTCCAGGGCCATCCAGAGGATCTTCTGCGGGGCACCGGCACACTTGATGACACCGGCGGGTTGAGTGAAGATGGCATTGCCCTTCTGCAGCTTTTGCACGGTGGTGAAGACCTTGTCGCAGGTGTCGTAGCCGTAGATAGAGGAGACCAGGGAATCCGGGTTGGCGAGAGCCTCCGGCAGACCCTTGACGCTGCCGTAGTTGATGTTGATGCCCGGGGCGACGACCAGGTGTTCGTAGTTGACTTTGTCACCGTTACCCAGGGTGATGGAGTTGTTCTCCGGCAGGAAGGTGCCCACGCTCTGGTTGTAAAACTTGAACTTGGGGTCGATCAGGTCGTGCATTGGGCGGCGCAGATCCTCCTTGGTCTTGACACCACCACCGACCAGGGTCCAGCCGGGTTGATAGTGATGCCACATGGAAGGATCGACCACGGCAATGTCATCTTGCGAGAACTTGCCCGACCGAAGCAATTGATGGCTGATGGCCAGACCGGCCGTGCCTCCGCCGACGACCACCACCTTGTGGCTGCGTGCCACGGGGCTCACCGGTGCGGCTGTTGCGAATGTCCGCTGTGCTGCTGCTGCTGCACGGCCAGCCGTAGATGCTGCCGACGTGACGTTGCGGCAGAACATTTTTTTTAAGTTGTATATCTTAGCGTTGTGATTGATACAATGAAGGGATGCAATATACACAGTATGCACAGGACAGAAATTGAAGCTTTGCAAAGAATTTGGGGAAAGGGCCACGAGCTGGACGAGACCCGCGTTCCTAGAGTCTATAACCACGCCACTAGTACAAAGTAGTCTTTATTCCCCAAAGTTTTCGGGGCTCCACTGTTCAAGTACGATGGCGTGATCACTGCTCGGCGACTTAGTCATCAACTGTCGGGCCGTCTCGGTCGCCGATTGTTGGCCCTGGTCGCCGACCGGCTCCCCGAAAACTTATCTACAAACTAGATAATATCGGAATCCTCAATGGACTCACCTCATCCTGGTACTGAATGGTGATGGGTATACGAGTTGTGGATGAGTAAAACAAGAATGGTCTGACTTGTGATGCAGTGGAAGATTTCATTCGCCAAGTCGCAGCCGTCGCTGGCATTCCTCCCAGGTCTTCGTGTAGGTAACGGCTTAAATATCATTGACAATTGAGTATTTTCTATAGACTCGGTCATAGAACCATCCGAGTGTTAAAAAAAAAAAAAAAAAAAAAAAAAAAAAAAAAAAAAAGAAAGAAAAGAGTGCGGTAATTTCGACGGGTGGTCTTCTTGAAGGGTGAAATCCGGAAATCTGATGCAAGCTGTAAACCATCCCCGCTGGATATCCCCGTCTTCTCCGACGTCGATAAATATATCTGAAGCCATCAACCCAAAGTGTGCTGGCTTGCCGACTTTTGACACTCATTCTAGTAGATGATCGTACTATCCAGAATTATTGTCGAGAAACATATTAGTCCCTGTTCTCACTGTGCCGTAGGGCCCTGGAACAAAACACGGAGGCAGAAAGAGGAACCGAAGGGATCTATATCTGGTTATGCTATAGCACCAGATGGGCGAGACTTCCCCGGGTTCATCGGCGTTCGTCAGCTCGTAAACGCTTTGCATATTCGCCGATCCATCATAGCGACCCCATGACTGCTCCTCTAAGAGGCTACGTTGACAGTATAGACAAGCCATAATTTCCCACGGTTCTATGGACTGCTCGCAGGCTCGGTACTCTGTGTCCCGTCCATATCAACTAGGAGTGTCGCTCAAGTTGCAAATCCAATTGCGGCTGTCTTGACAAACTCGGCCCAGAGCTGAGTCCACTTGGCCCTCTGCAGGCGATGCAGTACTTTCCTCTGCCTCCTGTCCCAATGATCTATCCCTGCCAACTGACGTCTCCGCCAGCGAGCACCGTCCCTGCAAGGTCACCCGCAAGTGTGTAACGCCCAAGAGACGCGCTTAAGATGAGATGTCAACTGTTCCAGTAGTCGATGAGCTGCCTAAACTTCTTCCACTGCATTCACCGCGGCCAGTTACAGAGATACATCACTGGCTAACAGAACTGCAGCATGAACATGTTCCATGACTGACCACAGTCGGCATGGATCCACGCTCACCAGCGGGCAGGTATCGTCCCTCAATAACCGGAGATTTAGGACTATTCGTGCCGGTCGGTAAGCCTAGCTTTCTAAAATAGTCATGTCTGTTCTATGTGATGCCTTCGAAATAGAAGCGGCGGTGCAGCAAGCAGAGCCGAGTAAGCGCGCTGAAGTGCAGAACTAGCTGCTGCCAGGCCACGTACGGTCACTCTTCGCAGATGGCCTGACTGTGTTGGATACTGACCGGATCAAGTTGAAAGAAGTCAGGCAGACCCCTCCATTGGTCTTGAAACTGGGCATCAAACTCCAGAACAGCATCGCGATCACACTTACTTGGGTCCAATCCACTGGCTGGTTGTTGGTTGACAGTTTCACCCAAAGAAGTAAGTTCGATTCGCACGATCAAGGCTGACATGGCCGCCGTAACTGCTCGAGGGAACCTACAGGTCACACCGGTGTCGATAATTATCTGATAATCAGTAGTACGTGGATGTGAGACTGTCATTTGTCAGCACTGGGAGATGTATGTATCTTCTTGTGGTTCACGGGAAAGACAAGCAACCTGCAGAGATTATTGTTCGCGTTTTAGGAACAGTGGAGGATGACGACCGGATTACCAGTCGATGAGACCATGTGCCACCAGATGCGCTGTTGTACTTCAAAATCCATTTTATTACAACCCTTCCGTCGCCGCTGCTCACGTCCCCCCGGATTATCTGAGCAATGAATGCGCATCGCCCGTGCCATCAAAAGGCCGCGGGCACGTAGTAAATGCACTGTGTTTGAAGGCCATTGGCATTGGTGTGGAGGTACATGAGAAGACTAACCACAGCGAGAGCGGTGATTGAGGGGGGACCAATATGATTTGAAAGTTCGAGTATTAGTTTAATCTATGCTTCATAGACGTCTTTGGCTTGGGCAGGGCTGGCTTGCAATTACAGCAGTTCGGGGGTCCCGACGACAGCAAAATTGGGAAGACAGCGGGGAATAGAAGCAGGGTCGCATCCACAGACAGCCCCCCACGGCTTTGCATTTTACTTTAGCTTTCATGAGGGTGCGGGTGGGCGGACTATGTAGCACGCCGAAGTTCTACTGCATGATGTGGATGAAGTGATCAAGAGTAGCCGTGTCTCATGAATGAATGAACGGGGGACATCGATATAGGGATTATCGGTCAACGGCCCCCTGGTAAATATGGTTTATCTTGTGAATAATAATGGAGAACTGAAAGCCGTTTCTGGGGGTGGGTTTGACTTCCCTAAAACGAGAGACATGTACACTCCGTGGCAAGGCAAATCTTAGAGCAGGAGACCTACTTCGAAGGAGGTTGACGGGAAAGGCGACGAATGACGCCTACAAACAGCCATTTCCAGGGCCTGAGTACGTACCCATGTCTGGGCGAGATTGGTATGGGAGAAGTCGTCTCCCTTTGGACATAGATGAGAGATGTAGAAAAAGATGATCGAGGTGGTGCGCGTGCTTGCTTGCAAGACCGTTCGGCATAGACATACGAGACAGCACTCCGCGCTCATCGGTGCCTGTTGATGATCAGACTGTACTTCTGCATCGTATGACAAGGACAAATTGACCGTAGACCTGGATCACTACTAATCCCGCCCCTTTGAATAGAAAAAAGAGGATTTTATAGACGGTGTGAGTCATAGTAGTATCCAGTAAAGAGATAGGTGGAAAGCTTGAGGCCTGAACGACGCAGGATTAGGGTGAAAATGGGGCGTCCTCCCCAGACTGACTAGACATCCCGAGTCATTTGGCGAGGGCTCGGGCTGTACGATGTAGTCGCTTCCAATGCCAATGACTCCCCGGCTTTATTTAGGGCATATGGGATAAGAGGGAAACCCCCGAGCTAGGGTGCGAAGGTATGTAGGAAATCCTACTCCGCAGAGCAGTATAGAGGATTTGAAGTACATGAACGGGGAATAAAAAGTGGAAAAAAGATGTTTGCAACATCAAGGCCATGATAACTCATACTAAATTTGAACGCTCCAATGGCCGGTTCAGAGCCTGGCGCACCATCTTCGGGTTCAAGGGAACATTTCATCGCTAGTGTATTGCAGCAATGCACGTGAAGAGAACTAGCCAGGGTTCCGTTTCGGGTATCCCCAAAGCAGATACCACAGATAACTCGGACCCCAATGGGGTAGCTCATCAGCCCGTTAGCAGATGTGAGGGACTACAGCACAACGTGGTGGCCTGATTAGCCCTCCGCATAGGTCTGTTCTGCTCCCCTTCTCCCCTCCGTTTTGCTGCTCACTGACAATAAAAGGAATTACAGGGCTATAGTCGGCATTCCCGCCACCGGTGCTCTGGTCGACGACACGGGAACAACTGGGCATCACTGATTACGCTTTCCGGATCAATCATGGCGTTGGGAGCTATTTGCCTCAGTATAGCTCGGGCCCAAAAGCGCAGGTGGAATCCCTTAACAAAAGTGCAGGGGTATGGTTTGGGTCAAAGACTGGAACCTGGGATCCTGCACGAACCATGCATACAACAACAGCTATTGCTGCGTTTCTCCGTCTAGCGAGAAAGAATAGATCGTTTACCTGGGGTTAGTTCTCTCATTTGTGCGGTACTGGATTGCTAGGGCTTTCTGGAAAGCAGGATAAGCGTCGAATAGCCCGAGAGTTTGCAGACTAATATGGGGAGATTGCAGTCAATATCGCAACATTAAGATAGTGTGACTGATGACAGGGCGGCACAACGGCGGACTATGCCCAATCTGGCAAAGCTAACTGCTAGTAATAGGAAAGTCACAAATTCTATCTAAGATTCTCGACCGGATTCTGCCCACAGGATACAGTTGAGCGGAATGGTAAATGTCCGACTATATGGAACACTGTAGCCGAATCAAACAGCTCCCAGAGTTTTGGCATGGTCCGACGCGTAGCCAAATCAGGAGGATTGCACGTTTGTGGACATCCTCACGGGCGGTAGTGATCCGTTGTCGGGCTTATCTGATCGCGGGACAACCGCACTACTTAGTCAAGTGGCTGGATGTGTTTACTGGGTCCTGGGTCAACCATGGATGGTCAATGTAGGGGGGAAACCACGTTATATCCCATCCCCGGCTGGAAAATGTGACTTCAACAGTGGCTCCGTTGGAATTAGCCGACCGCGCAACATCGTGGAGCGCCAAGCTGCAGTCTTCATCTTTTTTTCCTTTTCCTTTTCCGGGAAGAAATACCGGAAAGTTTTTGTTTTTCTGTTTTGCGGGATCAAAGGAAGCGAAGGCCCCACATCCCCTGCAGGATCTAACCCTAGATAGATAGCCATCTTTCAATACCATACGGTATATACGATACATTTTTCGCTACAACTGCATACTGGTCACACAAATTGTCTCTTACGGGTGGAGACTGACGGGCTAAATCCTCAGCCTGCATCAACTCCAATTTACCTAACACTTTTCTCAGGCAACTTCAGATTGGCGTAATTACTGATGTATCTTACACTTTAGCTTCTGTTACAGGATCCACCAGCGTAATATTACCGTTCGTCACCCTCGTATTTCATCGTCTGGCAAGTATCATGTCTTACAGTGGATTTTGATGGTTGATTTGATGCCCACCTCTGGCTCATCGTGGCCATCGCACTAATTGCGCCCCCTCCCTCCCTCCCTCCCTGCCTCTTTCGCTCTCTCTCCACTCCTATTTCCACTGTTAATCTGCCCGTACAATGGTAGCCTTGGCCTCCAAGATGTCCGCAATCCCAGTTGAGTAACGTAACGAGACCGGCCATCTAATCTGGGCCTTCTTCTCCCCTAGACGAGAGCTTTCAATACGTAGTATCTATCTAGCCCACCCCGATGGCGCAGATGATCTCCTCCATTCGGATGTCTGCAGGACCCCTGGTTGAGTTTTTCTCGAACTGAAGCTGGTCCACTGTGGAACCCCCCTCATAGTATTCTGGCAGCCGAAAAGCGGCCTTGTTCGCCCATGACGCACTGACAACGCCGCGTCGTCGAAGCAATAAATCAACCGCGGCGCCGGCCAGAATTTCTGCTGCTGTCCAGGCTTCCCGACCATCGACCCTCGTCGCCATGGCATTCTTCACCAAGCTGGCGGGTTATCCCCGCCTGCTCCTGGCCGGTAACCCCTCCAAGTACGATTTGGGTACCTTAGTCTCCGCCATCGTGTTTGCCATCGGTTCGGGTGTCCCCTTTCCCATCATCGCCATCGTCTTCGGTCAGCTCCTCGACAACTTCAATGACGTGACCTGCACCGAAGAAAACGGCGGAGGCAGCACCTCCTCTGACTCCAGCAGTATCAACCATGAGATTCTCCTGATCGTTTACCTGGCAATCGCCCAGTTCGTCCTCATCTACGGCCACCTCACGTGCTGGACCCTGTACGGCGCTCGTCTGACCCAGCGCCTCCGTGAACGTTACCTGAAGAACCTCCTGCGCCAGGAACCTTCCTTCTTCGATAACCTGCCTCCTGGTGAGGTAGCCTCGCGACTGAGCAGCGATATTCAGACTATCCGCTCGGGTACTTCCGAGAAAGTCGGCATCACCCTCGCAAGTTTCTCCTTCTTCGTCACGGCGTACATCGTGTCCTTTATCAAGTATTGGGAGCTGGCTGCCATTTTGCTTTCCTTGATCCCGGCCTACCTTCTGATGTCCTTCGTGGGCAGTCATTACATTGAGAAGTACTCTGGGCTCATGTCGGACTATGCCGCCAGTGCAGCATCCATTGCTTCCGAGGCCCTGTCGAACATCGTCGTAGTGCAGGCCTTCGGGGCCAATGCCCGCCTGGAGGAAAAGTTTGCTGGTGCGCTCAAGTCAGCTGAAACCGAGGGTCTGAAGAAAGCCACCGCTGTGGGTATCCAGTCTGGTATTTTGTACTTTATCGCCTATTCGGCCAACGGTCTGGCTTTTTGGAAGGGAAGTCACCATATCGCCAATTCAGTCAGAAATGGCACGGGAGGTGTCACTGTTGGTGCCACTTTTACTGTCATTTTTGTCCTGATCGAGGGTGAGTTGATCGACTTGTACTGTTCCCTTAGCCAATGCTAACCATATGCATAGCTACTCTGCTCCTGAGTCAGGTCGCTCCCTTCCTCCACTTGTTTGTTGCCGCTACCGCTTCGTACGAGAAACTGCGCGAAGATATGGATCGTGAACCCCAGATCGACAGCACCGGCGAGTCAGGCATCCGTATCTCACAAGCGGAGGGCGGATTTGAGTTCCAAAATGTCACCTTCCAGTATCCGTCACGTCCCGAGGTTACCGTTCTTGACAACATCAGTCTCTCGATTCCCGCCAACAAACACACAGCTTTGGTCGGTTTGTCAGGAAGCGGAAAGTCTACCATTGCAGGCCTTGTCACTCGATTGTATGATCCGGTGGACGGGAAGATTCTCTTCGATGGTCACGACTTGCGTGAAGTCAATGTCCGCGACTTGCGCAGCTACCTCAGTCTGGTTCAGCAGGAACCCTCCCTGCTCGACCGCTCTCTGCTGGAGAACATTGCCCACGGCCTGATGAATTCGAGTAACCCTGATCACGACCGCCTGAAGATGGCACTGATGAGCTCTGACCTGACTGACGTTGCCCGCGAAGTCCGGGAGGGCCAGGATCTTATGGCTGCCGCTGAGAAACGCGGCGCGGAAATTGTCGAGGTCGTCAAGATGGCCTGTCACGCTGCGAAATTGGCGGATGCGGATACCTTCATTTCAGCACTGCAGCATGGATACGGCACTATGGTTGGATCTAGCGGACGCCTCATCAGTGGTGGACAGAAGCAACGTGTCTCTCTAGCTCGAGCCCTGATTAAAGACCCTGCTGTCCTCATTCTGGACGAAGCCACAGCGTCGTTGGACTCTCGCAGTGAACAGCGCATTCAGCGGGCCATCGCCGGCATTGCCAGTGGCAGGACCATGATCACGATTGCTCACCGTCTGTCAACAATTACCAGCGCCGACAACATCATCGTCATGTCCAAGGGCAGAATCCTGGAGCAAGGAACTCACGCTGAGCTAATGGCCAAGGAGGGCGCGTATTTCGACCTAGTCAAACTGCAGACGCTTGGAACCTCGTCCACCAAGACTGACACCTCCGCAAGTGTGGACAGTATTAGCAAGTCTGACGACACCTCGCTGACGGAAGCTGAGAATGAAAAGGCCAGTCTCACCGGGGAAACCCTCGAGAAGACGGAGGAGACCAAGGTCTCAGAAACCGAAACCCCAGCCGGCGATGAGGCTGCTGAGGAGGAAGAGCTGGAGACTCCTAAAAAGTCACTGTGGGCACTGGCTAAGGGATATGCCCCTTCACTGCGGCCACACCTCCTGTATATATTCCTCGCCTTAATTGGTTCCAGTATCGTCGGTGGAGCCTTTTCTGGTGAGGCTGTTATTTTCGGTAACACCGTCGGCAGCCTGAGCATCTGCCACAGCGCCTCCAGTATCAGCAACCGCGGTGACTTCTACGGACTGATGTTTTTCATCCTCGCTATAATCGAGTTCTTCGCCAACGTGGTCAGCTGGTCCGGCTTCGGTTGGGTGTCCGAGAAAATCGTTTACACTGTTCGTGTTCTTTCATTCCGCTCGCTGTTCGAGCAAGACCTGCATTGGCACCAGTCCAATGGACGCAGCCCTGCCCTACTGCTGTCGTACATTACACGTGATGGCAACGCCCTGGCTGGACTGAGCGGTTCGGTCATTGGAACGCTCTTCTCAATTACAGTCAACCTCATCGCTGCAATCATTCTCACGCACATCATTGCCTGGAAGATTGCCCTTGTTTGTCTGGCCCTGGTGCCGCTGCTCCTTGGTGCCGGTATCATGGAGCTGCTTGTGCTCGGCAAATTTGAAGAAAAGCACGAGACTGCCTACACCAAGTCGGTGGACATTGGAGTGGAAGCAATCACCTCCATCAAGACCGTCTCCTCCCTGTCTATTCAGCAGGATATTCTCCAAACCTACCGCGCCTCTCTCAAGGGACCCCGCATGGAGACCCTCGTTGTAACTCTCCAAGCCAGTCTCTGGCAGGCCATGACTTACTTCCTGGGCAACCTCGTCAACGCGCTCGCCTACTGGTGGGGTGCGAAGCAGATCATCAATGGCACCTACACGCAGACACAGTTCCTGATTGTGGTGTTTTCCCTGCTAGTCAGCGCCCTACTCTGGAGTCAGATGTTTGCACTGGCTCCAGAACTGTCCAGCGCGCGTTCTGCTATGGCCCGCATCCTTAGTCTGATTGAGATCGGTTCCGACAAGATGCAAGGCCGGGTGCCAGACCGAAGCAATTCTTCCCACGATCCTGAAGCTTCCACCACTATTGAACCCAAACTTACCACCCCCGCCAGCATCCAACTCCGTGACGTGCACTTCGCCTACCCTGCCCGCCCAGACATCCAAGTCCTCAAGGGCCTCACCCTCGACATCCAGCCTGGTAAATTCTTCGCCCTTGTTGGCCCCTCCGGAGCCGGAAAGTCGACCATCATCTCCCTCATCGAACGCCTCTACACCCCGCAATCTGGCAGCATCGCCATCGATCACACAGACCTGAAGAACCGATCCCCCAGTTTCCGCGACAGCATCTCTCTCGTACCTCAAGAAAGTGTTCTCTTCGAAGGCACTATCGCCTTCAACATCGGGCTCGGTGCGCCTCCGAATCACACCGCTACGCAGGAGGAAATTGAGGCTGCCTGCAAGCTGGCTAACATCCACGATACCATCATGGCTTTGCCAGATGGATATGAAACTATGTGTGGACCGAATGGCAACCAATTCTCTGGTGGACAGAAGCAGCGGTTGTCGATTGCGCGTGCCTTAGTACGCAAGCCTCGCTTGTTGATTCTGGATGAGTCTACGAGTGCGTTGGATGCAGAGAGTGAGCAGTTGCTGGAGGAGGGCCTGGAGAGGGCAGCACAGGGTATCACAGTCGTGGCAATTGCGCATCGACTGAGGACAATCCGCAAGGCGGATGTTATCTGTTTGATTGAAGCAGGTGTCTGTGTCGATCGTGGAACACACGAGGAGCTTATGGAGCGATCGGCGAGCTATAGGGAGAATGTGTTGCATCAAACCGTGGAGTAAACCTACGGTCATCCTTTTCAATTATTTAATAGACTTTAATATAGAATCGCTTGCATGCTTGTATATACCATTCAGTTATGATTCGTTTGCAAAAAGGCAGTTTAACATTCAAAATTGTTTCTTCTTCGATATTTACAAGACTTCTGACCGTGTTGTAACCATTGTCGTAGTAGGAATCATTAAGCACTTAGTCTTTAGATGAAAAGCATGCTTGCAGTAAGCTCCCCTAACCATAGTCTACTCAACAACCGCCTCGCAAGCAATGGTGTATCAGCTGGATAAGTAGATAATATGACATGCCAATGAGTAGGATCATATCGGCTTCCCCTCTACCTTTAGCATCCCGTTTTCGGCCTTGATTACTATCGCTACAAAATAATCATAAACGGCCTTAGTGATCCCATACTTAGAATCGTGTTCACCACCGGAACCAGGTATTTCCGATGCCAGAGTCTTGGGCTGTTTCAGTGCCTTGCCATAGCTATTCAGGCAGCTAGCTAGCTTGGTGGCCTAAAGATTTGCAGGTGTGTCGGAAAAGAGCGACCCGAGAGCCTATCAATCAGCTGAATGTGGGCGAGGTCGTTTCCTGTGTGTGTGTAAATGCTCTGTTTGCGCTAGTAAGACACCTAGTATGAGGCTAGTAACAATACTAGTAAATAACAAGTGGGGATATTGATTGATAAGACTAATCAGATCTGATAGCTGCAAAAGTCCACAGACAATTGAGAAATTGTCCGACCAAGGCATCCGGAAGAGTTTAGTTTTTAATTTATTCCAAGGAGTTATGGATAGAATTCGTAGGTGTAATTAATCCCTCAAATTCAATCGTTTCTCTGAGCCATGGGAGATGCATATTCCCCGACCAATAGGAATTTTTTGGTGAGGTTCCCAGCTTGTTGGTGCAAGTAGCTGCAAGCGAGTTCTGCTGCATAAAATTTTCTTTTTCTCGTGCCAATATGTTATTGGGAATAGAGCTGGGCTGTTTTGGGAGTTCTCGCCACCATACAGTAGTCTAGTCCGTAGTCCGAGTCGTATGATAATCGCGCAGTCTAGCCCGAACCAGAGTTACCACCGACGAGTATCTAATCTAATCTGATTGTCGCTTGATGGAAGAGATTCAGCTGGAACCTGAAATTTGAGTCAAGTTTTGGGCTCTGAAACGAATCGAACCTAAACCGTACTTAGAGAGTCCATTCGTCTTGCACGTGGCTTTCGTGGGATTATTCGGGCTGTTCTTGCATGCAACAAGGTTCGAGCTTAGTATGCAGGGTAGCTGGAGTGTAACTGTAGCTGGCGGATGGCGTACTGTACGCAGCAGCAGCGCTGGCTGAAATGATTGACATTCTACATGCCTCATTGAACCTATTGCTTGAATTCATTTCCACCAGAATAAACCTATTTATGGATCATTCGACGCGCACTTAAGGATAGCTACTGTGTTAATGACAGCCTCCTTCCTGCCCAGTAATGCTGCAAAACCAGACCGTCATTCCTCCGTACATCTAGTCCCCCTCTCTTGCCTCTGCCTTTCCTCCCGCTAAATTCTCCTACTATCCGGCGGCAGCTGGGCCAAGAAAACGGCAAGTGCATTAGGGTTACACCGTGTACCATCTAATACTTGTATTGAAATGAGGTGTAATCCACAATGTCAATTCAGTACCCAACTGTCACCACTTTACCGTATACACTCACCCACACCAAAACAACCGTGTCTCACTCAAGTTATCTGATTGACCCCACCAGCATCCGCACCATCCCAAAAACCCCCTGCCTAAACAAAAGCTATAATAAAAAGATTAAAGAAAATGAAGTCAAGCTAGGAGATTCTATGACTCATTTTTATTACATCCGAGCAAACTTTTACCTATTACCGAAGGACAGCAGCTGGTCCTCGCTAAGAAACCTGATCCTGCCAAGCAACTTATCTCGGATCAGATAACTTTTGTTTCCAGTCACACCAGTCACATGTTACCCGGCCTCGGACTAGTGGATTTTACATCGCGCTTACGGTGGGCATTTCGGAAGCGGCCATCGGGCATATGTGTATTGTGTCATTTCACTGGTCCGAAGATCGCACCCTGGGGGAAGTCGACGTGGGCCTGTTATTGGAGGGTTATGTCTTTATACCGGTCATATGCCTCCTTTCTAGGCTGGCCACATTATAGTGATGGGTTCAACAACCGCAAGGGGGTTGCCAAAAAGCAAAGGAATTTGTATACAAAAAGGCCACTGTTGATAATTTACAATGTGATACAAGCCCAGAAGTAATATAGTTGCAAGTGATTATGTATAGTGAATTTGTGGATTGGAGTCCGCGACGGGTCTTGTGCAAATGCTCTATCCCAGATCACCTTTGCGAATGGAAGATGCTGCTGATATGCTAGCCAGGCGTTCTCCACACTAGTAGTATTGCAACTGAGTTATCCTGTATTAGAAAGGGTCTTTGATGTTTTACGCCAAACGCGGTCTCCAGTGTTGTCGAAATGGTTGATCGAAAAGGTGCAAAAGTCTTGACTAACGGTAGCTGTCGGGGCCATTTCAGTGTTTTGCTTACAGCCGTGCTTATTTGCTACCATGTACTTAGGCTTCAAAGCCCGGAAGTACCCACAATTCGCCTAGTGAGAAGAGCCGTGCCGTATGAACCCTTCGGAGGTTGAAGAGGCAGATGTCGGGTTTTCCTTGTACTCTGTATTTCACTGATACTGTGGCTGTAGCACTCATGCCTCCACAGGTCCCACCCTCACCTCTTCGCGTCTCCGGAGTTCGGCCAACTCCTGTGCTTTCTCATCGGCAGCCCGTCGCTTTTTCTGCCTGCTCGCGAACCGCTTCTTTCCACCAAACTTGAGCTTCGTAATCAGGTCTGCGGCCTGGCCCCGGGTCAAATCTCCAGGCGCAATCCGGCCATTCCGAATTTTGGCTTTATTTAGCATCGTTACCTGTGCTGAAGTGGCCGGATGCTGACGCCAGGGCTGCCGGGTGGAGATATACCTTTCATCAAACTCAGAGGCTGCGAAGGTATCAGCGGCACGAACTGTGGATTCAAAGTCCATGCCAGTAGCGATCAGACGTGGTCGAGTGTATTGGGTCGATTCGGTAGCAGACTTGAACTTCATCACATGGTGAACTGTGTATGTAGCTGACGGATCAGCTTTTTGTCCCTTGTTAGATGTGTTCTTAGTCTTCTCGAGGGTTATCCATCCTGTTGAGTCAGACAGTGTGTATTTATCCTCATCTACGCGGACCCAGGCGTAGCGGCTGAGGGACCGGATATGCTTCTCAGACTTCATATCATGAATGAGGTCGTAGATGGTATCGTACTTGGTGAAGGTGAGTTTGATGTCGTCGGTTGTGTCGGGTTCCTCAGTGGGTGTGTTTGTCTCTGGCGGATAATCGGTGCGATCTTCGGCACCCGTTGAGGCATCCTTCTTCTCTCTCAGGTCCTTTGCTCTCGCGTTTTCTAGAAGTTCGTCTGGGTGTAGTCCAAAGAGTGTAGGGGTAGAAAGGACCCCAGTGTCCAGGGTAGCCACCATGTCAATTATATGGCAGTCCTTCTTCCCAGGGTGCAGTCGTAAGCCTCGTCCGATCATCTGTATGAGAAGATTGCGAGACCGTGTCGGACGCGCCAGCAGGACGCAGTCAATATTGGGAATATCTGTACCTTCTGTGAATAAGCCACAGTTAAGAAGCACGGGATACTCCTGATTCTTGAAAGCACGCAGCTGTTCATCGCGCACATCCCTTGGAGTTCCCGCCGTGATATACCGAGCGTCAAAGCCCAGTGCGCGGAACGCCTCAGTAAGCTGTCTGGTGTGTTCAACGTCGACACAAAATACCAGTGTAGACTTTCGATCATGTGCGTTAGCCAGCCATGCGCGTACAGTGATATCATTGGTTCTCGTAGTATTGACGGCTTCAGAGAGCGAGCTGATAGCGAAGTCACCGAATTTGTCTTTCCTAACGCGTGAAAGATTGGCTTCCGACCGAACAGTGGTAAAGATGGCATTAGAGAGCCACTTTTCGTCAATCATATCCATGTAATCCTTGTGATATACTATATGGTCGATTGCGGCACCTAATTTGAGTCCATCGAAGCGTGAGAACGTGGCAGAGACTCCGACAAGAGCCGGCGAGTCTGGCGAAGGGTTATTGAGGCCAAAATGTTCTAGTGCAACCCGGTACGTCGGTGCAACGATATGATGTGCCTCATCCACCAAGACAAGTTTAAAACGTCTAGGATCAAATTTGGAGATCCTATCCTTGGAGGTGAGACTCCGTATGGAAGCAATGATGATATCCCCAGAACCGGAGGCGACACTATTACCCATCTCAATCTCTACATCTCGATTGGGGTAGGCAAGGCGGCAGTGTCGGGCAGCTTGCTCAACTAGCTCTCTTCGGTGAACCAGGATAAGGGTCTTGTCATGGACACCATTACGCGGCGGTATTCGTCCGATTAATTGGGTGAAGATGACCGTCTTCCCCGCGCCTGTGGCAAGCGAGACACCTAGACGTTTGTGACCCTGGGCCAGATGATCCAGCACCGACTGGATGCATTCTTCTTGGTAGTCGCGGAGAACAATCAGCGGGGGTTCTGCTGGGGCTGTAATTGCTGAGGGAAGGGCGTCGGATGTTACTGTAGAGCGGAAGCGCAGGTGCGGATAATGGATCGACGTAAGGGACCACCGCGGACCTCTAAAAGCCCTCAGGACACTGGAAACAGGATACCTCCCCAGTTTCTGGCGAAGGCGATCCATTCAGATGCCATGAAGCAGAATCAATTCGTGAGAGCCGTGCGAGTGACTTCAGGCTGGATGCAAGTATGGTGATGGGAAGCTGTTCGGCATCGGAAAGCAATTATTCCGAAGAAGCTTGAGATGAGGCTCTCTCTCGCGCGCGATCATGTGACTGTAGCTTTTACGTTATTTCCCCGAACAAGAAGACCCACAGGCCACCCAGTAATACTAAATTAATTCTTTGAAAGGTCCACCGTATTGTATACGGGGTATATAAAGTGAAGTGTTATGTATGACCGATAAATGAAAGCGTTCATTAATTCCCTACTACTTAACTCCGTAGCTCCAACTTATTTTTTTCTCTGATCGCTTCGCCGCCCTCTTTTCCTACGGCAGAATTCGGGACTGGAACCCCTAGGCGGTGAGCATTACTTCGATGAGTCAGCAGAGAGCAAGCGGGACGACAATTTCTCATCTGCGTTCAACCCATTCCGGACTCGAGAATACTCAGCGGTCCTTGAAGTGCTCTCACCCAGCACTTGCTTGCACGCCAGCCCAAGTGCCTTATCGAACTAATTATATTCCCACCCCCTCTTAGAATACCCTAAATTCGGTCAGTGCTTCTACTCCTGCCCTGTTTTGCCCCCCGATTCCCTTTTTGGTAATTCTCCTGCTTTTCCACCAATCTCCCTCTATTCAACTCTCGCCTCAGGCGGGATCGACGCCTCACACTTCATATTTCATACTCCCCCATATATACGGCTATCCGGGGTGAAACTATCCTGTCCCTTCACTTTACTGTCTTTACTATCCACCACCCTCACGATCATTGTCGCCATGATGGACTGTGCTGGTAACCCAACTAACACTAACATGCAGTCTCGTGACTGGTGCATCCGGCTCACGGTATCATCATGCCTGCCGTACACGGGGACTTGATGACCACGGTCGTCCCCACGGAGAAGGAGTTGCCCCTTGACATTGTGCCGCGGCAGGTCATACTCAGGGACCGAGTCACGGTCGCCACGCTGGTCCCCTTCACTTCAGCGGATGCGATCCCCCGATCTCTATTAGCTTACCTATCCGATCAGTTGAACAAGGAGATTGAAGGTGGTGATACCTATGCCATGATTGATCCCATCCCCTTGGAGCAGTTTGGGCCGTATTGGTTCTCCAATTTTGGCGCGATCATGCTCATGGGGGACATCAAGAGTGTGCAAGAGGTTCAAGCACTGGGTCGGAACCGCGCCAATTGGTCCAAGATCTGCTTGGGCAGCTTCAATATCCGTCCCAATTATCCCGGTCGTAGTAGTCACGTCTGCAATGGCATGTTTCTGGTCACCGACGCCGCCCGAAACAAAGGTGTAGGTCGACTGATGGGGGAAGGGTATCTCGAATGGGCTCCTAAGATGGTTAGTATACCAAATACCAGTAATCTTGACTCAAACCACTATTCCTGTTGCCTATCATAACTACTTAGTACTCCCCCTTAGCCACTTCTTACCCTACCTCATCGTTACGGTCTTTGACCTAGTAGACATCCGGCTAACGTTCAACAGGGGTACACATATGCGGTCTTTAACCTGGTCTATGAGAGTAACGTGGCATCTTGCCGCCTGTGGGATGCTCTGGGGTTTAAGCGGATTGGCAGGGTCCCCGGGGGTGGTCGGCTCATTTCCAATCCCGGGCAGTACGTAGATGCTATCATCTACGGCCGGGATCTAGGCCCGGAAGGGGAAGATTCTGTCACACAAGATCGGTTTGACAAGATCCGATACTATCTCAAGCATTCCAAGTATCCTAGGGGGGCTGACCGGGCCGAGAAAAGTCGGCTTCGGAGTGCAGCTACCCACTACAAGTTGATCGGAGGTAAAGATGGGGACGGTGAGAAATTGATGCTGAAAGACAAGGAGGTTGTGTCCGACCCGCAGCAGCAGTACGATATTGCCCGGGAGATGCATATGCAGCAGCATGCAGGTATCAACAAGACCACAGCTGCCATTGCGGTCAAATACCATTGGGTGCGGATTAAAGAAACGGTCAGTCGGGTGATCCGGGACTGTCCACAGTGTAAAGAGATCCTCAAGCCGCCTTTAATTAATGGGATTATGCACGAGGGTACCCCCGAAGATGATGAGGACGATCTGGGAATCGATGAGGCTGACTTGGCGGAGAATGATGTTGACATGGCATCCAGCGATCCTATGGGTACGCATGCGCTGATGGACCACGCCGCCATGGATGCTCACAATACGAACCCATTTGTGACCGCCCATTCGGTAGTGCAAGGATCAGTGGATTCCATCACCGATTACACGGGCTTGCCGCTCGACCCACAAATCATCGACATACATCAGCAGCTCCCTCGATTTCATACTCATGATACTATGACCGATCCATATACCCACGCTGCACATAGTTTACATGCATCAAGCTTCGAAAATGATGTCCGTCATCATGCGACCCATGACTATCATATGATGGTTGATCATCCCACCGACCCTGATCCGTCCGCGGCGCTTCATCAAGAAGTATTGGGGCTGGTACATTCTCAGGCACACGACGTCCATCACGAGCAGATTCTGGCGAAGTATCAGTACGTGGATCAGCCGGATGATGGCCTGGATTTCACATGACATACATCCCTGTTTCTTTTACTTATACCTTTTACTTCGTCACCATCTCTCTTTCACATCTTTCATCGGGTCCTTTCCTTGCTGGACCTACTCTCAGCAGTACTAAGTTAGGGTTTTATGCATATTTCTCGGCGTTGGTTAAGGTTGGAAGGAGTTGGTCTGTTATGGAATGCTGAGCTATTATATTAGACATGAACTGAATGTCAGTGTTTACGGAGCGCGATATAACTAAAGATGAATGTATCATATATTAATCAATCACAATGATGACGCCATGCCATGAACACGCTTCCCTGGTTCTTAAGTATCACCACACACCAATTCAAGATATGACTTCAAGCTTCATGACATTTCGGGCACCAAAGACTTGTTGGCCAAAGCTTTCGCGCTGAATAATCGTACGGTCAATTGTCCAGTATCGAATTTTATAATGCCGTTGAGGGAGTCGGATTTGCGATTTACGCTACAGAGAAGATCTCTGCTTCGACTCAAGTCGTTCCTGGTGATCATATGCGCTCCCTTGACGAGTGGTTCTACAGACAGCAAATGAACCTACCACCTGAAAAACTCGCTGCTTTACCACTACCAGTGGTCTCTAAACCAGCTGGACAGCATCATATAACACAACTTTTCACAGGATAGCAATGATAAGAGATAGTCAGATCAATGATACACTAATATACAATGCCTTTATACATATGGTAGGACAGGCAACTATAACTACACAGAACGAGAAACCACATAAACCCAGCCCATATCATCAACGCCGCCTATATCATGCAAGCCCGCTAAAGAAAAAGGCCGTCAACAGGCCCTGCGAAATGGTTTCACTTTTCCAAAAATGCCGATTATTTCTCCTCCTTTGTTTCCTTTTCATCTCCCTTTTGGCCCCAATTCCATACATCCCATATATGCTCCTTGATCAGGTCACCATATCCTTTGCCCTCCTCCAAGGCCTTCTGTTCCTCCCTTATTCTTCTCTCCTTCCACCCCTCCGTCTCACCACCCATCCAGATTTTCTCCAAGGCCGGCTTCTCCTGTGCTTGCCTAGCCTTCAGCCTCTCCAATTCCTCGCCCACTGCTGACCCCTCTCGGATCTGTGCATCCCTCGCTGCCTTCAACTTGGCTTGTATCTCCTGCGCCCGTTGGCTTGGCAGATCCGACAATGCTGTAATAGGGTTCCTTGAGATCCGGGCCTCGATCCGATCCACGATACTCCGCCCGGTGTGTTCGCGTGTGAGATGGTTTGCCGAAACACAGAAGGCGCTGGTCAGAAGAACCGTCAGGTTATCAAGCTTTCGAGGTGGTAGGGCAATGAGAACAGGCGATGCAATGAGAAAGGTGTATGCGGCCGCGGTTTTGAACCGCTCGTAGTCGGCTTCTCTGCGTGACTGGAGATCGTCTGTTGAAGATGGTGTGGTCATTTTGTTGATGGCGGATTTGTTGCCTTTAGCCTTTGGGGTATTGCGTAATGATGGTTATTATGGTAGGAGTCAACAGACTCAAGTAGAGCTTTGGGGCGTATTTGCGATTGTAATTGTAGTGGTCGTAGATCGTTTATCGCATCTTCTTCGAAGGAAATTTACGGCAGGTGATCCAGACCGATGGCGCAGTCAGGTGACAGACACCCTTCGACTGTCATTCATATGGAATTTTCACGTGATGTGTTCTGGCAAGCATATCGTCCAGCCATCGTTACTAAGAATTCCTGGAACAATCGTTATCAATATAGGGGCAATTTTTATTTTTGCTTTCTCTATTGAGTTTGAGGCCATGTGCGATGTGACAGTCAAAATCAAACACAATAGTATTAACAGACCGTCAACGGTGCACATGATCCATATGTAAACAACACAGACGCCTCAGGCAGAAGGTGGATCCTTGATCAACCAGCCAAACAGTACATCATCCACCGCATTCTTGACCTCCTTGCATGTTCAGCAGCTCCAAGCCCAAAATGCCCTCCCCCTCATCGATTTCACTGTCCACATCTCTCTTAACCGCAGGATACCTCGCCTTCCGCGGTCTCACTCCTCCAAACCTTCCTTCCAGCTCCAAGGGTAATGGGCCGCCAGACCGTATTCGTCTGCTTGCCGGCTCGATCACCACCATCATACTACATCTCAATACGGCCTGCATCATCTACCACGCTCTTCTTGCGCTGTTCTATATAGATCGCAGTAACAATAATGCTAAGGGGCTGACCAAATCTGGCGATGGAGTGTACCTCCAAGCAATCTGTCCCCACCGGACCAGCCTCGCGCCGCATCTCTTCACCTGGACTATCACATCTACACTCTGCCTCGTTTCCATCATCGTGGGCGCCTTGCTTCGGCTCTCTGCATTCAAATTTCTAGGTCGGAACTTTACCTTCCAGCTGGCGCAACCCAATACCCTAGTAACTGGGGGTTTGTACCGATTGGCACAGCATCCCAGTTACACAGGGCTGTGGTTCCTCGCAGCAGGATACCTGGGATTGGTGATGCGGTGGGACGGTGCAGTAGCCTGTGCTATGGATGATACGATGCTTGAGCGACTATCCGGATGGGGAGGATGGGTAGTGGGTGTAATAGTAACAGGGTTGATCTATTCAACGGTGATGCGCGTGCAAGACGAAGAGGGGATGTTGCGGGACCAGTTCGGGCGGGATTGGGAGGAATGGCATGTGAGGACGGCGCGATTCATCCCATATTTAGTATAGTAGATACTGTTTGATAGATATATATATACTTGAATTGAAGTCAAAAGACTATGTGAATACTATATAATTCCCTGGCCCTAATGCTATAACCAGCCACCGGAACAACTCCGATTCTCCGACTCCGCATCTCCGCCAGTCCCGATGATCTCACCTCTTCATCCTCCGGCTCAAGCTCAGCTCTCCTCTTCCCTTCTCTACCTTCAATCCACTTACCCACTCTCCCCAACAACCATTCAATTGCAGCTCCCACCAAACACCATGGGTATTCTCAAACGCGCCGCCAAGATCACCACCATTGGTGCTGGCATCGGCACGGCGTTCTTCTTCGCAGCCGTCCGTCACAACACCTTCGTGCCGATGCCCACAAGCGACCCTCTCTTCCAGCACCCGCTGTACCAGAAACTCAATCCCAACAACAACCCCACAACCCATGACCTCTGTGTGCGTCGCGTACCACTCAAGGACATCAAGCCCGCCTTGCTGGAAAAGCCAGGCCGACTGACCGAGGCGTTTTGCGCCGGAGTGTGGAGTGGATTCGGTGCGTCACATACACCCACCCACCCAGCCCACTATAAAAACACAATAAACTGGACAAACTATCTAACTCCCTGCTCGAATGATTAAAACAAACAGGATACGCCTATCAACGCCGCTACCTCTCCAAGAAATACGAAGGCCCCGAAACCGCTTCTCACCTCTGGACACGCGCGGACCTACGCGCCGCAACATACGACGTGGGCACGCTGATCACAGATCACTTCGAAGTGGTAGAAAAGACGCCGGAGCGGATTGTCGTGCGGTGCGGAGATTCGCCCCGCAAGAAGGACGTGCGGGAGTCGGATGGACTGTTTGAAATTTCGACGGAGGTCAAGCCCCAAGAGGGAGTTGCGGAGTTCCGCCTCAAGAGTCTGTTTTTCCAAGGCAAGGGCAAGGCGGAGAGTGAGCCGATGCCCTCGCATGTGGTCTGGTTGCATCAGCAGTATACGAAACTGTGGTTGGAGACGGCGTTGGGAAATATTTGGCGGTGATTTACTCATACCTGAGGGATGGAGGCATTTGTAGTGTGAGATGGGCATCTAATAGATCAGTTGCCGCATATATTAATTCGATGGAGACTCGCACCACTAGCTGTCTACTTACCTGTCATGCCCAGACTAGTACTGCAGCTTAACAACCCAAGTAGTGCATACGGAACAAGGACCCAAATTACTATGCAGCGACATCAATACTTGGAGCAAGGGTCACAGGAGCCACCAACAGTTCCAACCAAACCTAAAATTGATCGATATACTTTGTCACGAGATTCAGCAACAAGCCTAGGAGGCACCACCGCTGTGAAGTATACATTGACCAAGGACATTACCCTTGATTAGTATACGTACGAACTAATGCAACCCCGCCTTCCGTTCCCCAAAAATATGGTACCAACGCCAAAGTAAAGAGAAGCAAGGGGAAAAAAGGGGGAGAGTATAACCTGGCAAGTCTGAAAGCCCATTACTGCGGATGTCACCGAGCAGACTATTAGCATGCCTTAATGAAGAACATGTTCCATTGTTCAAAGGTAATTACTAGAAGCAGATCGCGAACCATAGTATTGTTTGCGGCAATATATATATATATATTTATAAGAAGGATTTGGTGTTCTTCTCTTCTTCACGGTAGACTGGTAGTCTACATGTAACGGTACGGTGAGACCGTGTTTACCTCCAAATTTCTCAGAAGGATATTGGCTGATATGGTATCCTGGTGGGAGGTTAAATATGAGATAGAAGATGGTTTGGAATGTTTGTGTTTTGTAGTTGAGCCTAACATATGATCCACAGGCTAGGTAGCGGATAGCATCTTGTCCATTGCTAGAGATGATAGGATATCTTTTGTTTCGAATGGTTGTTGAGACGACGAAGGGTTGCTTGTTCTTACAGGATCTTTTTATTCTGTCACCTACATAGATCCACGCCAAAAAAGAATGGTATAATATAAGGTTATTAATTAGTGGAGTATAACTTTTATACTAATGCAATACAATGTAGCGGGGATATAATCAAGCAGATGTCCATGCACCAGCAGGCACACAGGGGGTATGTATGAAAAGGGGGGAATATGGGTATGATATGGGCGAGGCAAGAAACGACAAAGGTGGGCGGTGGATGCACCAACCCCCACATATACAACGTTTCCTTAATCAACAAGAGACAAGGTAGTAACTGTGCAATCAGGATGAGAGGTTCTATTCAGACCGATGTATGTATGTATGTAATATGGTAATGTACACGCAAACCATCGACAGTCTAGAAGACCATACCCGAGACCTGTTTGACCTTGGCAACATTAATGTTCTTGATCATAACGATCCAGATAAAGGACAGAGCCATGAGACCCGTTCCAACCGCCAACATGCGCGTCTGGGCATATCCATAGGCATGCTGGATAGCAATGCGGGTAACACTACCAGTCGGGTAACTCAGCTGAGTGTCTAGGTCCTCGTAGATGTTCTCGAGGTTGGACATGGCTGATTCAGGCAGGTAGCGGATGAGCGCTTTCTCGAAGGTGTTATCCCAGATAGCGCCGGAGATGGTGGCACCGATAGCGTCACCGATGGTACCGACGACATTGAGGAGGGCCAGGGCAGCAGCGACGTGCTGGTGGTCGACGGCGGCCAGGATAGCGAGCTGCTCGATAATGATGAAGATACTGCCTCCGATGGAGATGAAGATCTGGCACATGACGAGGTAGCCGACGGATTGGTTGGGGCGACGGAAGTAGATCATCAGACCCTGAGCGAAGATATACAAGGGCACGGAGATGTAGAGGAGCCACTTGAAGCGGCCGGTCTTGCTGATCAACCAACCGACGAAGAGGAGCAGAACACCGGACACGACGTCGAATGTGTCACTGACGTAACCGGCTTCGGCAACGGTCAGGTCGTTGACAACTTGCAGGAAAGAGGTGAAGTAGTTGTCCCAGCAGTAGTATGAGAGCTGGTAGGTGGCGTCGAGCAGACAAGCACCGATAACGGTACGGTTGAAGAGGAAGCCGAACTTGAAAAGAGGCACGGGCGCAACGAGCCATTCGTACAGACAGAAGATAACCAGCATCACGACACCAACGACGATCATCGCGATAATGTAGCCCGAGGCCCAGCCGTCGGGGGCGTAAGAGGAGATATCGAAGGGAAGGAAGAAGACACAGAGACCGGTGGAGAAGAGAAGGACACCAACAACTGGAAGGGGTTAGTTAGGTTGGGACGAGACTCTGGAGGTACGGGGGGATCATTGCGTACTGTCAAACTCGATGAAGTAGAACCAGGCAAGCTGGTACCAGGTGCGGGCGTCGCGGTTGACGGAGACCAAACCCTGCTGCTGCGCGCGCTTTAGGTTGTGCTTCAGGATGAAGTACAACGGAGCAGCGACGACAGGGAAAATGATGGCGAACATGCCGAAGCCCCAGCGCCAGCTAAGGTGGAAGTCATCCGAAGCCTTAGGACCAGCAAAGGCCGTGATGATATAAGGGGAAGAGGTGAAGGCGTAGGCCAGACCTCGATTCTTCAGCTTGGAGGCATCGGCAGTGATGACATCCACGCAGTAGGTCATGCCACCGAAGCCAATGGTGTAGAATACCTGGTAAATGGACAGGTTAGCACGAGTAAACTTTTCACTCAATCAGCCGTCAAGGAATTCTTACATAGGCAGCACAGAAGGTGGGAAGATTGTGGCAGGTGGCCATCAAAATCAGTCCCAGCGTAGCAAAGACAGCCATGGTCGCAAAACCTTCCGCACGGCCAGTAACATCCATGATTTTTGCCAGAGGGATGTACACGGCGGCCGACATGCAGTCGGCAACCACATAGATGACGTTCAGGAGGGAGTGGGACTCCCAGGAACTGGTGACATAGGGGAGCAGGTTGGCAAGAATTGAGGACTGAAAAGCATTCACGAAGTATAGAAGCCAGATGCTAATTGAGAAAAAGCAAATAACGTTAGCGAGGATATAATGGAAGAACAGATACCAAGAGAGACCACATACTTGGCAAAAACGGCGATCAGGGACCATTTGGACCAAGACTTGGTGATAGCCTCGACGTCGTTAACACCAATCTGGAGGTGCGTCGAAGAGGCATCCTCGGAAACAGTTTCCTCAGAGTCTTCAGGACCACGGACTGCCTCATCAGCAATGGGATCATGCTTGGTTTCCTCGACGGTGTTCATGGTAACATTGTTGCCGGATTCTTCGGTAATAGAAGGGCTACGGCCAAAGGCCTCACGAAACTTTTCGAGCACGGCCATAGTGATAGACCGACCTATCGAGAAGGCAGAAGAGATGATCGAGCGGGTAAAGCCAAGGAGGACAAGTCAAGGACAAGAAAACTGGGATTTCTTGGCCCTTATACCCAGGCGAACCCAGCTAGCTACGAGTGGCGGAGGACTAGTGTTGACAGGCCCACGCACAGATTGATAACCCCGAAGTCGGCTGCGGCGGCCGCAGCGGCCGCATCTGAAATCTTGAATCGAAGGGTGGCTAGGTTCGAGCGCAACTGGAGACCACTGGATCCCTGGAGACGAGCCAATCTAATCAGATGATGGCGCTGTCCTGCGCATTCCCCTATCTGACCGAACCAATGGCGGTCGTAGGCTGGTGATGATGCCCTACAAGGTCTACGTAACTATTCTAGCACAGGTGCAGAGATTGTTAGCGCCAACAGTTAGTCTGGCGATGGTGTGTAGTCTAACTAGCTGATTCGCAGCGTGTGCTTGTCCGGAAGACACGATGTGAGGCACGATAAAAATCCGTGATCTCCACCCGGAGATGAGGAGTGGGCACTGTATGACTGGCATGTTTTCCTGCGATCCACTCAAGGCACCGGTAATCTCTGCGTCTTTTTACCTGATCGATAGCTCCAAGGTCTCTAGACTAGACAGTAGACAGAGTCAAGGAGTGGGAGGCACCCACATCCGGGTCGAGCTGAGTCGTCTGATGATGCTGGATCGGGTCAACATCCCAATTCGGTGCCCACTCGCGGTATGGATACTAAGAGAATACTTGTATGAACCGTACGATACTGCTTACTGTATGGTCACAGCGGTCACCGGGAAAATGTTAACTAACGGACCCACTCTCATCACACAATTCAATTTCCCCTGGCGGCCACCGGAAAAACGAGCCTGGAGACCGTGGACGAAATACGGCTAGTCCGTGACTAAATCTAATCTGATCCATGATAAGATGCGAATGCCATCAACACCCGTTGTTGAGGGGTTTTCATTTTTCTCACAAGTCCAGTGGGTACTAAATTAGGCGATGGGGTACATTAAACTATTATTCCATGGTTCTTGTCTCCAAGTAGGTCGAAGGAAGTTCTTCACGAGTAATTCGAGGCCAGGACACGGCTGGAAAATTCTGCAGCATGAGTGGCTCCATCGGGTTCTTCCGCCGAATAATGAGCGAGCTACAAAGTACAACGCCAGATGATCCGGACGCCCCTTGCCGAACAGGCACACAACGCCGGCTGGCTATCTGATTGCGGAGTAATCCGCAGACCGTACGTGAAAATCCCCCTCTTCTGTCTCACAACTTGGAGTTGATCCATTGTGGCGACCGTTTCTCTACAAACGCTCGAATACCTTCGGCAAAATTAGCTCCCTCCACCAGGCGCGGGTACGAGTGTTCCGCCAGCGTCGACACCGCATCCTCCACGCTACCGGCCTCCCAGCTCAACCGGATACCCTCGCGGCCAACAATGAGCGCATCCGGACTGTTGTTGCACATGACGCCGGCGATCTGAAGAGCTGCCTGTGCAACATCGTCACCAATATCAACCAACCGAGTCACCAGCCCCCAATCGTAGAGTGTCCTTGCGTCCACGCTGCGGCCAGTCAAGGCAAGGTCCATCGTGCGCTGCAACCCCAATGTCCGGGTCAGGCGTGGCAGGCAGCCGGCCACAGGCACAATTCCTCGCTTAACTTCCGGCAGCGCAAAGATGGCAGACACCGAGGCGATTGCGATGTCGCAATTTGCTACCATTTCAAACCCGCCCCCCATGCAAATACCATTGACCGCTGCGATGATGGGTTTCTTGCCGCTTCGTCGGGGCAGGCCTGCTAGTCCGGGCGGGGACATGTCGTTGACAACTCCAGCTTCGTTCATAGCATTCCACTCTACCCAATTTAATAAGTAAGCAATCATGTCAGAGTACAGAGGTATGTGAGAGCATAGGAAATAAATATACCTTGTAAATCCGCGCCAGTGCAAAAGGCTCTCCCTGTACCAGTAATAATACCCACCCACAAGCTCTCATCCTGGTCGAACAGCTCCCAGACTTTTTGGATCTCTCGACTTGTACCCAGATCAAGAGAATTGAGCTTTTTGGGGCGATTTAAGGTCACCTGAACCACACGCTCGTGGGGAAACGAGACATGGAAATTTGGATGCTGTATGGAATGCGATCGGAGTGACATGGTCGAGGATGTGAATGATTGATAGGCTTATCTGATCGCGGGACAGCCGGACCAGCTCGCGCTACTTTTATACTTTTGTAAAGGACTATGCTGGGGTCCAGAATGCGGCATAATATGCGATATCGGTGGGCCCAAGACCGTGCCAAAGGGGGGTCGAGAGCAACCAAGGACGGGCCATTGGCGGACACCCACCTGAGACACCTTCCAAGCTCGTTATCTGTCTTCCTCGGTTGTTCTGTCTAAATTGCCCGGCTTTCTATATAACCGTTTGCCTCGGTCGCAGCGCTCCAATTTCATTTCCTCCTTTCCTCTTAAATCGCCCCTTGTCTCTCTTCTCTCCATTGTCTTCATTAGACATTTCACAGCGAGCGAGGATGAGTCCCAATACTACTGCTAGCTCCCAGTACCCACTGGTGAAGCTTCCTCATCCCTTTCTGACCGCATACCGCGTGCGCACCGTTGCCGAAGCCGAAACGTCACCAGCCAAACTCAGCTTGACTTTTCATGATCAGCCCCCAGCCGGCCGATCCCCCCCTCAGCCTCTACACCTCGACTCTCTTTCGTGGCTTGAATTAGCACCCCCTTCCCCGAATACTTGTCCTCCCCCTTCAAACAACACAGCCTGGGCACGAGCCCGTCGCGCACCCAAAACCACATTCCAATGGACTGAGACCACACCGACATTGGGGCAGATTTGGAACGTTGTCCATGCTATATACCTTGCCCATCCAACCCATGAATACTTCAGCTTGGCCCTGTCCGGCGCAGGCCAGGATGTCCTTCGCACTGAGCTCCTCGCGACCGGACTTGGAATTGAGCATCCTAAGGCCACACGGCCTGATGACCGCGCAGTCCAGCCTTCTACCGACCTATTGATCCTCCGCAGTTCTTTCTGGCAAGGCGCCGCGTCACCAATGGGCCCGCGTCCCATCTGGGTGGTGGGTGACGGCACCGATGGCTCTCTGCGAGAGCCTTTATCGCAATACCCACCCATGCCGGAGAACTATCACTTCACGCAGAAGTTTCCCGAGGAGCCTATTTATGCCAGACACCCGATCCGGCGGCCCAAGCCAGCTCCTGGCTCGATTGCCTACAGTCGCTATATCCCCGAATTGGATGAGCACTTCTCTCTGGAAGTTGTAGATTGGCAGGATCCAAGCCATTTGCAGCTCTTTAATACCTGGCAGAATGATCCCCGTGTGGCAAAGGGATGGAATGAGACAGGTACACTGGATGAACACCGCGAGTACCTCCGGAAGTTGCACGTTGATCCGCATGTACTTTGCTTGTTTGGGCGCTTCAATGAGACAAGATTCTCGTACTACGAGCTCTACTGGTCTAAGGTATACTATTGTCCCCTGATTGTCCCATGGTTGTGTTTTTGACAGCTGCTAACACTGGGATAGGAGGACCATTATGGTGCGCATTATGACGCCCATGACTACGATCGTGGAAGGCATTCATTGGTGGGCGATGCGTCCTTCCGTGGCGCGAAGCGGGTCAACGCGTGGTATTCGAGTTGCATCCACTACTGCTTCCTGGATGAGCCAAGGACGGTGAACGTGGTGGGTGAGCCACGCGCAACAGGAGCAACGATTCTGTCGTATGAGAATGCGCAGGGTCTGACGATCGGCAAGTACGTCGACCTGGGCCACAAACGGTCAGTTCATTCCATTTGCAGCCGCGAGAAGTGGTTCCAGCTGTGCCCGATATTCTGGGATGGGCGTGAGCGACCGTTGGAATCGGCCGACCGTGCAGCGTGGAATGCCAAGCTGTGAACTGCTTGGTCTGCATCAACGAGAAATGAAAATACGTACTGGCCGGACATGTCCCGGAGACTATTCCTCCAGTGGAAGCGAGGGCCCCACCGCTGCACTAGTATCTAACCCTAGATAGCAATCTTTCAATACCATACTGTACATTATTCATTTGCTCTGGTCTCCACTTCAATACCGGTCACTTTTCCGTCGTATCCGGCCGCATCGCTGTCGACCACACCACCCCGGAGGAAATATTGGAGTCACCCTGCAAGCTGGCCAACATCCACAATACCATAATAGCACTGCTCGAGAGACCTAAGATAGATGTTTGCACTAAACGGCAACCAGACGTCAGACTGACTGAAGAGGCACTAGTAGGTTGTGTGGTTGTTCGTGTGCAAGCCTTAGTAGCTATATATATCATCTTTGAGAGTCGACGAGTGTGCGTTGAACGTACTTAGTACTAGTAATGTCTTCAACACAGACTGGGCAATCCATTGTGTTTGCGTGAGTGCCTGGCTTGTATCTTGATATCTCTATTACTATCTACCATCATATATACATCAACGTAGACATCCGATGTGGATACAGGCTTCCTGTGCATAACCCACTCGAACCATCACCAGCTTAATTGCCCCCGTAGTGCGGATAGACATAAGGCGAGGCAAGCAACAGAACTGTTGCTACCAGGCCATATTTCACCCAGTCCCGTCTAGCCCGCAGGCCGGTCGAGTCCTGCGTAGGATATCTATACCCAGTCTCAAGCTGATTGGCAGCATTCCATGTCTCGTGGAACTGCTGCTTCTCCGACAAAGCACAAGGTTCATCGGGCGTACCACTTTCAGAAGGTCAGAAAATCCCAACACACATCATCGTACACGAAGAAAGAAAAAAAGGTGTATTACTCGTTAACCACTGTCTTCAAATGTCCCATGACCTTTTCCACAAGGAATCGTCTTGGCTCTGCCTGATCATCGTTACTGAGGGCATGCGACGCGTTCGGAATGACGGCAGTGTGCTCATCATCCCAGATCTCTTCACCCTCGGCACATCCAGCGTTTGCGATCCCCCGCCACTTCCTCAACAATGCCTCCTTATCCACCCAGTCAGGAACACTCTGATCCTTACCCGAGTATAGCACCATCAACTTCGCCTTCTCTGCCAACAAGCCGCCGCTCTTTACCTTCCCGAAGGTCTTCTGCAACTGCTCCGGCCCCAAGTCCGAACTGAACATGTCGTCCTCCCCAGGATTACCCGGAGCATCTGGACTCACTAAACTCAACAGCCGCCTCGCCGACAACGGTGTGTTAGCCGGATAGGCGAAGCTAGTCAATTCAATCGGCAGAATCACATCAAACTCTCCACCCTCCCTGATTCTCTTCTCCTCTGCCTCCTTTGCCATGTTCACCAGCTTCTCATAGACCGCTTTACACTCCGGGGAAGATCTGCCTCCAAACCCATTCTCCAACACCCACAATATCGCCTCGCGATCCGACACAGGTGCTTGCATGATAGCTCCGTCCAGCGGTAACCGTTCCACATGCTCCAAGTACTTATCAAAAGGCGGTTTGGTGGTATGGGGGTTCGGCCGCGTTAGGTAATGCATGACGCATTGGCTGCCGGTGGAGTGTCCCATCAAGACGATCTTGCTGCTAGCTGCAGAGGCAGAACCGTATTTATCCGCTTTGTAGTCTTTGATGTAGCGGATACATTGGGCAATTTCGTCGGTATCGCGGTCCAGATGGCCCAGGCCCCAGGATTGGTAGGAGGATGTGAGGTTCAGGGTGAAGAGGGACCAGGGAGTGGAATGGAGGGCACGGGCTAGGTCGGCCATGTAGGATGTTGTGGCGAGGCCATCGCCGAGGCCGCCGACGAAGAGGAGGGTGTGAGGTTGGGAGAGGGAGGGGGTAGTGGTAGTATATTCGAAGGTTACGAGTGTTTCTGTCTATTATTAAGAGAATGTTGTGTTAGTTTGGTCGGCTGGGAGTCGAAGGGGTTAGGACTGGACATACGAAGTGGTGGAGGATTCCCGGAAGGCCGCCCTTGGGCCAGAATTTGGAGTACATATTTGCTTGTTGTGAAGTGATTATATGCGTATGGGTTTAGTGATGATGTGTAAGATGGAGTGCAGAATCAAGTAGAATATTGTGTGTAGAGTAGTAGGTGTGTGTAAAAGGTTGAGCCAAAAGTCCAGAAACAATCACTGCAGCTAGGCTTGGCTTATGTACTTTGTAATCTCTTATCTTTACGGCAGTTGACAGTGTGGCTATCACCGGAAACAAGTACTCCCGGGAATGGGGCTGTTTCAAGAATTTTGGGATGTTGAGGGTGCTGGTGGGGTTCATCAGATAATGAGTGAGACAAATTTGCCATGGATGTATGGTAAGCGGGTGACAGTCGGACACTGAAAGGGTATTTCTGAATACGCAGTATTTCGAAGGCGGTAATGGATGGTGTGTGGATACCTAGGCAGACCCTAAAGCGCTTGTCGTATTCTTGATCCACCGGCGGATAAAAGAAATCATTCGAGAGAAAGCGAGATGTCTCCGGCGGTTGTAGCCGTCGGTATATGCAAGATGCGGTGATGCCTTAGTTGTCGCGATGCCAACCTGCATACTGGAAGCGACATAGACGGAGGCCCGTAACTACCTCAGCTATTCCTGAGCTTTACAGTAATCTCTCTATATATCAATAGGTATTTTGTTTATTGTTCTTCTTCGGTCAATATTTTATAATGATACAACAGAGGCCAATATACAAATATTGGGGAGTCGCTGGACACCGTCTGCAAGCTATAGCTGCCTGGTTATCCTACATTAGCTGAAACTTTCCTACGTGCGACACCAACCCAAGTCAGTATTTGAATCCGAGCAAATGCCACGTGCGAGACGAGTGGACTCTGATTGTGGGCTAGAGGTTCCTCAGAGCCGAAACCTTCTACTTTGAGGTCTCATTTGATTCTCCTACTCCAAACTCCATACTCCGTAAATCAACGGATTATCAGATTAGATCAGATACTCGGCGATAACACTCATTTGGGCTAGGCAGTGCGATTATCATACGACTCGGAAACTGGTGGCATAAATTAGATACCAAAAGAATAGTCTCAGACGTTACTACCAGTATAGCTTGAGCAAAGAGAAAAGTAACAAGAATGGGGGAAATAGAACTAAAAACGAAAAAAAAAAAAAAAAAAAGAAATATGGTGCGCAGCGCACTGTGCAGAACCCAGTTGCCACTCCCCTGCATCAAGCTGCGCTGTAGCTTGATTAGAATATCCCACTGAATGAGAGTATCTGCATCTCCCATGGCTCGGAGAATTAATTCGTATGAGGGATTAATCACGACAATCCTGCCTCCTCACCCAAACTAACCTGTTTCGGATACCTTAACCAGCTAAATTCCTGGTCGTCTGCGGACCTGCAGCTATCTGATCTGATTAGTTTTATCAATCACCAACCCCACTTGTCACATACTAGCGTTCTTACTAGCGCTCTTTACACTTACTAGCTCATATACATTTCTTACATACACCACAAACGACCTGTTATCCATCACCCCCACTCAACGACAAATATCCTGATAACTGGACCCACAGGTCGCTCATTTTCCGACAGGCCTATGTAACAGTACACAGTAACTAGGCTAGTCAAGAAGACAATAAACAATTAACCAATTCTATGACTCATTTTAATTCATCGCTGCAAATTACGTAGTATAACCCTTACCTAAGTTCCAATCCTCGCAAAAGACCGGATCCTACCAAACAACTTAGATCAGATAACTTTTTCCCAGTTACACTTCTCACGCCTGCGGCCTAAATCATGTCATGCCGTGTCTCACTAATTCTCGGCTAGACGCTTGGCGTACGTGGTCTGTGCAAAATTCTTTTGCCCGGTAAACTTTCACAAGCCGGCTTGTCTGTCCGTTGGTGCCCGTTTGATCTCGTGTTCCAGTGCTGCAAACTGCAGTATACCCGCAGCCGTGGTGGATTCCACCGCCGATCTCGGTAGTATCATAATAAATGATGATAATCTTAGGACTTGGGGGGGGGTGTTGTAAAACTTCACGGGATGTTCGGAAGAGGGTCAGTAGTAATCTGATCCGTTGGTGTTTTCTGGGACCTCGGATCAGATAATAATAATATACATGGTGTCCACCTTCCGTGCGTTGGGCACTTATTGAACTTGTCCCTGGGTGAAATAATTGCATTGAGATTGAAGACATTCAGTGGTTCCTAATCACTTGCCCCTCTTTTTCCCCCCCCTCTCTCTTCTCGCCTCTCATTCTCCTCCCACGCAGCTGGACTGGATTTTACTGGACTGCCGAATGGGCAACACACACACTACAAGTCCGCAGGGACAAGAAGATTCACACGATATGGCAGGTGTACATACACTAGAGGCCGCCGGCCTGGGTGCCGATTCTACCCCCTCAGGAATGAAGGAAGAACTTCTCCTGGCTGCGTGGCTCATGGTGCTCTTGCGTACGAGAGAGGATGGTCAGGCGTCCTTTGAATGGGCCTACAAGGGCGACGAGCCCAGTCCAGCCAACCGCTGTCTGTCGACAGAGGTCATGGCCGACTTGCGAAGCAGTGTGGGGCAGACTGCTGCTGCAATTGCTCGCAAGAACACTACTACCCCCGAGACAGAGCCATCGAGGTCGCTTGCGCTGCTCCTCAGCACCAGCGCGCTGTCTCAGACTACTGAAGAGCCGAACGAGGTAAGCCGCGACCGCAACTTATACCGTCGTACCAACTATAAGAGAACCAGGCTAATGAGATAAACGCACAGGGCATCATCCACCTGGAAGCGCGCTATAATGCCAATAATCTCGAAATCAAGCCCGTTTGGCACTCCGAAGTCATTCTCCCGTATACCCTTACCCGCCACATCAACAGCCTCATCGACACAGTGCAACTGGTCCTCTCGAACCCCGATGCCACTATTGAAGAGTGCCTGCGTCCGACCCCCAGCGACATCTCTGACATTTGGTCATGGAACCACAAACTTCCCCCAGCATACGACTTCGGCATGCACGAAGTGATCTCGGAACAAGCGCGCAAAACTCCCGACAAGGTCGCAATCGACTCCTGGGACGGCAGTCTCACCTACGGCGTGATCGAGCGGTACTCGACGTATGTCGCGATGAAGATCCAGGAGATGGGCGCGCAACCGGAAGACTTCATCCCGGTGTGTTTCGAGAAGTCACGGTGGACCATTGTTGCCGTGTTGGCTGTCATGAAGGCTGGGTGCACGTTCGCGATGATGGACCCTACTCTCCCACTGGCTCGGCTACAGAATATGGCGAAGCAAGTGAATGCACGAACAATGATCTGCTCGTCCATGCAGCAGGACCTGTCGAGAGAGATCATCCAGGATGGAGGGTTGTTTGTTGTGGAGGAGGGTGCATTCCCGAATGTTCCGCCGCTGGAAGACACCCCAGCTTTACCCAAGGTTCCCTCAACCACCATTATGTACTTGATTTTCACTTCGGGAAGCACGGGGACTCCCAAGGGTGTCAAGGTGTCCCATGGTAGCTACACGAGTAGTGCGTTCCCACGCGCCAAGGCTGTCGGGTATGATGAGAATTCAAGGGTCCTCGATTTCGCATCGTACGCGTTCGATGTCAGTATTGACAGCATGCTTCTGACGCTTGGTAACAACGGTTGCCTTTGCATTCCGTCCGATGAGGACCGACTGAACGATATCAACGGCGTTATTCGCAATATGCGCGTCAACTATGCGGGTATCACCCCGTCCGTGGCCCGCATCTTAGAGCCGGATGTTATTGCGTCGCTCAGCGGGCTGGGATTGGGAGGTGAGGCTGCGTCGGCCCGCGATGTGACAGTCTGGGGTCAGGAGACGAGGATTATCATTGGATACGGACCGTGTGAGTGCACTATTGGATGCACGGTGAATAGCAGTGCAGCCACCGGGAGGGACTATATCTCCATTGGAACTGGTAATGGTGCGGCTATCTGGATTGTGAACCCTAATGACCATGATGAGCTGATGCCGGTTGGTGCGGTGGGTGAATTGTTGGTGGAGGGTCCAATTGTCGGCCAGGGCTACCTGAATGATCCCGAGAAGACGGCAGCGGCGTTTATTGAGGACCCGAAGTGGCTGGTGGCCGGCCATCAGGGCTACGCTGGTCGTCACGGAAGGATGTACAAGACTGGAGATCTCGGAATGTATGATCCGGATGGATCTGGAGGTATCGTTTTTGCGGGACGAAAGGATACCCAGGTTAAGCTGCGCGGACAGCGTGTCGAACTGGGAGAGATCGAGAGTCAGCTCAAGGCCAGACTGCCGTCAGAAGCCACGGTCATTGCGGAGGTGATTGTGCCACAGGGATCCGGCGGCCAGGCGACGCTGGTCGCCTTTGTTGCCTCTCAGGCCAGTAAGGGCATCGACAGCACTGAAGTCACCTCGGTAGAGCTTCCGGAGGAGCTGAGCAAGACACTATCTCAGGCCGATGCGGAGGTGAAGAAGGTATTGCCCCGATACATGGTGCCTACAGCATACATTCCCGTCAGTCATGTTCCGGTCTTGATCTCCGGCAAGACGGATCGTCGACGATTGCGTCAGTTTGGCACCACTGTTGACCTGCGCGAGCTGGACCAGGGTGCGGCGAGCACCGCCCATCGGGAGCTCACTGAACTGGAGCAGCGTCTGCGACAGGCCTGGAGTCAGACCTTGAAGGTTGACGCCGAGACCATCCGGCCAGACGACAACTTCTTTGCCCTGGGTGGTGACTCTTTGGCTGCGATGAGACTGGCATCAGTCTGTCGGGCGCAAGGCCTGGATCTGTCAGTCGCCAACACGTTTGGCCATCCTACTCTGTCTGCTATGGCCACTAAGGTCCTTATCTGCGATGTCGAGACCCAGACCGAGATTCCGCCATTCTCGTTGATCTCCCAAGCTGCCGAAAGCGCCTGTGAGGAGGCTGCTCAAGTATACGGGTTCGACAAAGCAGCCATCGAGGATATTTATCCCTGCACCCCAACGCAGGAGTCTCTTTTTACCTTCTCACTCAAGTCAGTCAAGGCATATGTTGCACAGAGACTGGCGTGCATTCCAGCCGACGTGGATCTCGATGCCTGGAAGCACGCCTGGGAGGAGGTCGTCTCAGCCATTCCAATCCTGCGAACCCGTCTGGCTCAGCTCCAAGAACCCGGCCTGCAGCAGGTCGTCCTCAAGGATGGAATTACCTGGAAGCACTCGACTGATCTAGCCCGGTACCTCGAGGAAGATCGTGATGAGAAGATGAACCTCGGAGAGAATCTTGCGCGTTATGCTATCATCGATCACCCCGCTGATGGCAAGCGATACATGGTCTGGACTGTCCACCATGTTCTCTACGATGGCTGGTCTGAACCCATCGTGCTGAAGAAGGTCAGCGAAGTTCTGCAGCGCCAGCAGCCCAAGGTGGAGGCTCAGATGCGGGACTTCGTCAAATATGTGCGTGACACCGACGAAGCCGCTATGGAGGAGTTCTGGCGTCGCGAACTGAAAGGCGCTGTCGGACCTCAGTTCCCGCGTCTGCCTTCGCGAGACTACCTGCCCATCCCAGATGGTATGATCGAACGGCACATCAACTTGGAGACGAATTCTGGGTCTCCTTTCACCATGGCTACCCTTATCCGGGCTGCTTGGGCACTCGTAGCGTCTCAGTACACCGGCAACGACGACGTTGTCTTTGGTGAGACGCTCACTGGTCGAGACATTCCGCTGGCGGGTGTTGAGAGCATTGTCGGTCCCTTGATTGCCACAGTTCCGGTGCGGATCCATATCAACCGCGCTAGCACCGTTGAATCGTACCTCCAGGCCGTGCAGCAAGGTATATTGTCTCGAACTCCGTACCAGCATATGGGTATGCAGAATATTCGTAAGGTCAGCCACGATGCCCAGCATGCCTGTGAAGCGCCCACCGGATTAGTTGTGCAGCCGGAGCCCGAGTACGCGGGCAGCGAGCTTGGTTTCGAGGTTGGGGACGTGGTGCGCGAAGCCCTTCATTTCAACCCTTACCCGCTCATGCTGGGCTGTGGTATCAAGAAGGGCGGCTTCCGCATCTGCGCCAGTTTTGACAGCAGTCTCGTCGAGATTTCGCAGATGGAGCGCATCCTTGCGCAGATCGAAGTTGCTTGCTCGCAGCTGAGCCAAGGTCTCACCCGGAGGATTGACGAGATCTCCTGTCTCCCAGAGGCTGAATTGAATCAGATCTGGCAATGGAACCAAATGGCCCCGCTGTCCTTGAATGATTCCTCAAAGAGACTTCGCGCCGAAGATGGCATCAAGGAAGGGTCTAAGTACCCTCCTGCTGTGGTTCCCTGGGTTTGTGATGCACGCAACCCATCCCTCCTCTCACCTATTGGCTGCGTTGGTGAGCTCTGGCTGGAAGGAGCTATTCTTGCTGGCGAGACGGTAGACTCCCCTGCGTGGCTTGTGTCGGGTAGTTCTGGGTACCCTGGTCGTACTGGACGGGTGCAGGCTACAGGAGACCTGGTTCAGTGGCGCGAGGATAGTAGCCTGGTGTTTGTGGGTCGAAAGGAGAATGTCGTGTCTGTAAAGGGACACGCTGTGAATGTTGCGGAGGTTGAAGCCCAGTTCACCAAAAATCTTCCTTCCACTGTTCGTGCTGCTGCGGCCGTGTCCCAGCCATCGTCTGAGCTGGAGCCCGAGTTGGTTGTCTTCATCGAGCAGCCAACTTCCATCCAAGATGGTCTGGAACTACTGCCTACACAACAGGAAATCCGCTGCGATGCGGACTCCCAAAGCTTTGAGGCAACTGTCTGTGCCTCGATCTCCGTCAGCTTGGCCGTGGCATTGAAGAAGCTCGACAAGTTCATCCACGACTCACTCCCATCCTACATGGCGCCCTTTGCCTACATTGTGGTGGACCGGGTGCCCAACCATAACATCCTCAACCAACTCGCCTCTAGCATTCCGCGCGACATGCTCGTTCAACTGAGGGATGCCTTCAAGCAGGCATTGGCCAAGGCCGCCGCGCAGACCAACCTGACACCTTCCGAGGCCATCCTCCGGTCCGCCTGGGCCGCCATCCTCAAGCTCAGTCCCGAACAAATCGACGTTGATGACAACTTCTTCCGCCTTGGCGGTGACTCTGTTCTTGCTATGAAGCTTGTGTCCAGCCTGCGTGCCCAAGGACACGGTCTGACCGTGGCCGACATCTTCCAGCGCATGCGTCTCGGGGATGCTGCCAAGGCGCTGCGGGTCGATGTTGTATCAAAGGAAGAGAAGGTCCAGCCTTACCGTTCCTTCTCGACTATTGGCCAGCAAGATAACCTGGAGCCCTTCTTGTCTGAGGTGATCCGTCCCAAGCTGGCGAACCCTGAGTGGTCTATTCGCGACGTCCTCCCAGTCACCGACATCCAAGCCCTCGATGTCCGCGGCACTGTCCAGGCACCGCGCACTTCCATCCAATACACCATGTTATACTTCGACCAGGACATCAACCGCGAACAACTGCACCGGGCCTGCCACGAGCTCGTCAGGGCACACGACATCCTGCGCACCGTCTTCGTCGAGCACGGCTCCAGCTTCGTCCAAGTTGTTCTCGATGATATCACAGCCCCCATGGCGATTCACGAAACCACATCCACTCTCGAAGACGAAGTCAACTCGCTCTGTAAGACACACTCCGAGACTGCCTTCCAGCTTGGCTCCTCTTTCACCCAATTCCTTCATATCGAACACACCCCGACCCAGCAATTCTGCCTCATCCTCGGTCTGTCTCACGCCCAATACGACGGCGTCTCTCTGCCCTTGCTCCTCCGCGACCTCGAAACCCTCTACACATCCGGCCAAATCCCCACCCCGACTCCCTTCTCCTCCTACATCTCACACACCCTCTCGCCGACTCCTCAGACCAAAGCCCTCACCTACTGGAAGAACCTCCTTCAAGGATCTACCCCTTCCATTCTCCCAAATCAACAACAAGCCCAACACCAAGGCTCAAGATCCATTTTCCACACCGCTCCCATCCCCCTTCCCTTCCCCTTCAACCTCGAAGGAATCACTACCGCCACCCTCCTCACCTCCTCCTGGGCGCTCCTCCTCGCCCGCCGTCTCCAAACCCAAGACATTACCTTCGCGACCGTCACCTCGGGCCGAACCCTCTCTTCCCTCCCCAGCCCAGATTCTATCGTCGGCTCCTGCTACCAGCTCACGCCCACCCGGGTCCAAATCCAACCCAGCTGGCAGGCAATGGACTTCCTGCGCGCCGTGCAATCGCAGGCTGCGGAATCTGCAGAGTATGATTTCCTGGGTCTAGACAAGATTGGCAATGCTCTGAACTGGGACAAGAGTGTTGGGTCTGTGGTTCATCACCAGGACTGGGATGATTTCGATGAGATGCCTTTTGCGGGAGGCAAGTGCAAGGTTGATATATTGAATCCGGATGGTGATGCGGCCGACCCGATGAAGGTTGTTTCATTTGTTAAGGAAGGTGTCATGCATGTTGGTGTTGTAGGTTGGGAGGGAGAGGAAACTGTTGTGGATGAGGTTTTGAATGAGTTGGTTGGTGTTGTTGGGGAATTGGTTGGTGGCGGTGAGGTGAGGGTTTGATTGTCTGACTTTTTTGTTATTTGCGTATGTTTGAATGTTGCATATATCATTTGGATAGAAATTTGAGTCTTTAGCAAAGTAGCTACGATAGTAAAATGGCTTTATTACTTTTATTACTTTTCTAGTCTGGATGATGTGGAGCCGGGGAGGAAGAGATCACGTAGGTATATGATGCCGCCATTTACGAGGTCGGTTGTGTACATTATGCTCATTGGTAGCGTTCAGCCTCGTTGGCGAACTGTCTCTCGAGTTCCATTGTTGATATATACATCCCAGACAAAGCCAGGCCTCTACCGAAACTATGTGACCTAAACTATGTCAAAAGACCCGTCGTGACAGGGCATTTAGTCCCACAATCAAACCAGGCTTTTGCAATAGTATCAGTCGACGTCCACCTTCCACAGCGCCGACGCATCAAACATCGTCTCCTCCATCCAACATCCCAACTCTTCCAACCCCAACACCTCTCTCAAGTACCGTCTTGCCAGCTCTCTCTGTCCGTTCGCCCGGCCCAGGTAAAACACTGCATCTTCCGCCGGGTTCGCATGTGCGGCCCGAATCTGCTGCGGCAAATGCTCCATCAAACTCAACAGCCAGCGCCCAAATGCGTTATTCAAGCTCACAGCCCATTCTGTAATCTCCGAATCATCGGCCGGAACAGACTCCGCACTAGCGCGCACGAGAAGCTGGAAGAACGTCATGTCATGCCGGGCGAACCGGACAGCCGTGCGAAAATGTTCTGCGGGAAGGACGTAAGGAACAGCAGAAGTTGGATTGAGGGACTGGTTCTCGCTGCGGAAGTGGTATTCATCGATCTTGAGGAGGGTGGATAAAGCGGCTGTGTTGTTTTCGATGAGGGCGTTGTGGATGCCGATTTTCAGGGATTCAAGGGACACAGAGACCGTCGGTTTGACGAGGTCGGCGCGGTTCAAACCGCTGGCTATGCGGAGGAGTTCGAGATAGGTGACGTGATCAGGGCTAGAGAGGTCTTCGACGAGTTTATCGGGGATAAGAAGAACGCCTAGGACGGGGTAGGTCGTTGATTGGTTGGTTTCATGGTGGGTGATTGTTACTGAGACTAGGGGTGCTACAGTAAGGGTATAGTGATTGGCTCCGTTGCTGTCGGTTCCTTCGAAGACCCGAGTGTCTTCTTTCTGAGCGAGGAATCGGGTCAATGATTCTTGATCATGTGGGACCATGCTGATTCCTGCACCGAACCAGTGTCGTTGAATGGTGAGGTTCATAAGGTCCGGCAGCTGCGCCAGAAGCCGCTGTATTGTGCACCATTTGCAGCGAAGGATGGTGTCCTGGAGGTGTCTCCGCTCCGCATGGCTGAGAGGGTGGTAATCGACAGGTCGGAGAATCCTGGATATTGCGGCCTCTGAGGACTGACATCTAACTTCTGTAGTAGCAGACGAGTCATCCCAAAACGCCAACAGGATCAACGCTCTGTATATGCGCTCACTCGAAACGGTTGCGCCTAGGGCTGAGGAACAGCGAGCGAAGTTCACATTAAGAGAATATAGGAAGATCTTCTCAATCAACTCGACGGGGAGAGATTCCAGGATCGATTGCCGGGGTTTGGTGGGTTTGACGACGAGTAGACGAGCTCGTTTGTGGCTTCGCGCCTGAGATGATTCGAGCTTTGTCTGGTGAGATATCATGGGTCGCCCACCCTTGGGTCCACTGGGTTTTGGTTTGAGGGCTCCATCATCAGGGCATTTTCTCCTGCGACCGCGAACCCGTATGGGCGTGAGCATACCCGGCTAAGTATTTTCAGCTGCACTGCTTGGTGTGCTTCATCCATCCATATCTAGTGACTTGCTTAAGCATGGAAGAGAGCTTGGAAAGTCGAGGCATCGGAAATTGTTCTGGAACAGAGGCCCCGGTCCTACTTTGATCCGATCATTCCCCTCCCGAAGTAAGATAAATACTCCGTGCAGGTACCGGCTTATGGCTTCAAGCTACAATTGGGCATGACCCATGGATGGCAACTCAGGGACCACTGGGCTGCGATGAAAGGAACCAGAGAGGTCTTGGGGAAGAAGAGAGTATATTCTGAACGTGATCACATGGCTTCACCGCCAAAATTTACTGTACAGTTTTGAGAGAAGGCTAGTAGAATACACCGCTAGTGAAGGTTACGGGGGGTGACGAATAGTTCGAGACGTGTGCCAGGCAGATCCGATATGCCAGAGGAAAGGAAGTAGGGTAGCCCCTAGGTCATCCCATCACAGCCCGTCACAATATCGTTGCTTCAAGACAACGAAGCGCCTGCACCTAACTCAGCGGCTCGAACAGGTCAAAAAGTCCGCAATGAATTGAATGGTTACATTCAGACGCTGACTCACTGATATGTTGCCTCGTAGGCTGGAATAGTGGTTGACGACGCCACATTTCGACCCCCGATAAGAAGGCAGTGACGTTACGTCCGTATGCTGGTGGATATTGGTCTTGATCAGCCCCGTCAACACAATCCTCCTAGTCTGATTTGCATCCATCAGTTCAATCATTTCTTCTTCTTTTCGAGATCCTTAATAAGCCTCGAGACATCCTCCGCATCAGAACTAAGTTCTAGGCGGTTGTAAAGATCCTTGGCCTCATAATAATACTTCAGTGCCTCCTCTGGTTTATTATGGAACACTGCCAACTGTCCCAGCATAACCTTAGCCGACGCACAGCTGTAATCGCACTCCACAGAATCTTCGGAAGGTTCGACCTTCTCAGCCCTCTCAATCGCACCCTGAGCCCACTTGCGTGCGGCCTCGATAGCCTCAGCACGCGAAACACCAGGGTCGGACGATGGTGCGACACCGTCTAGAGCTGGGTAGCCAATACAGCCACTGATGTTGTACATGAGGGTGACCTGCTTGCATGATGGAACCCCGCCTTCATTGGCATTGATGAGATCAAAGGCGCGCAGATACAACGGCAAAGAAAGGTCCAACTTCCCCTTGGAGGCATAGTGTTGGCCCAACTCGGATAGAGCGGTTCCGATCTCAGTTAGAGTCAACCAGTTGCCACCGCCGATGGGGACCTTGGCTTGGTGTCGACGTTGCACTTCGCCGAGGGATAGTTGAACAGCAAATTCGAGCGCCTCTTCGGCCTTTTTGTCATCCTGGACATGATCACTCTTATATAGTTCCGCGAGCTTTACGGACATACCCACAACCTTGGCGAGAGTCTTCTCTACTTGTTCATATTCATAGATCTCCGCCTGCTTCATCTTCTCGTATGACTCTGCAATGGCGGGGTCAACCTTCATCGGCTCAGCGGCCAATTCGCCTTTCTCTGCAGAGGGCCCGCGGGCAAAGAAATAATCGCTTTCCCCCTTTTTGAATGCCTCTGTTTCCATATTCGTCTTCACCCAGTGATATGCATCTGCTCGTGTCTTCTCCAAGACTTGGATAGCAGCTGGTACTAGCCCCGCCATCTCTAGACACTTGGTTACCTGCAACCTGATTCCCATCACTTCGTCCGAGTAAGGGTGCATTTGCAGTTCCGCTGCTAACTTGATTGCCTCGCTGTATGCGTCGATAGCCTTGACGGGATTCAGCTTCACGTCGGTATAGTAGATTGCTGTACGGAGACGTTCTGCAACCGGTGGCGGGAACTTGTGGTATTGCGGGCCGACTTCTGTGGCTTCCTTGTAGGCGATGTAGCTAAAGATTGCGGTTGCGGTGGCGACGGAGAGGAGTGCGAGGGGAAGGAGAATGGGGTTATTGCGCCAAATGCCACGGGAAGCTTCCTGGTAACCGCGCTTCATCTTCTGCGCGAAGGAGAGGGGACGAGTCTGGATGGTGGTGGCTTGGACGGTTCGTAGGAGAGATGTAGGAGCAGCACCGGTCGGCCGTGAACGGAGAATGGAGGGTATTGTGCGTGTCGAGAATGACGAGGATGAGAATGCATGTTGATGATGGCGATGTGCAAGGGTCCTTGGAATGGCGACAGCGCGCCGGGATGCTGCGCCTAACATTGTGGGATGTGTATCAAAACTTTCAGGTTGATAGCACCGAGCTATTCCTTAGTTGTTGTACGGACAAGACAAGAGACTCTGGAGCTGCGGAATGCGGAAGCGGGACGGACAATGGATAGTCCGATTGGATCATCCCAGCTTCATGGCCGTCATAGTCACGTGCAAAGGGGTCGTGTCATTTGAGCTCTCGCACGGAGGTCGTTTGACCTACAATTTATTTGTATTGATTGGCATATTTCTGGCCGCGACTACTGAGCCTCCGGGTCAGTGGACCAGTCCTTCATGTGGACCTATTGAAAAAATATTCCCCCATTTCCCTCCCCCCTTTTCCCCCTAACAGCCATCGATTGCCTCAAGTCTGCAACTTTTGAAAAGTGAAAGACTGTACATCCCCGAGTATCCGCATAAGGATGGCCAAATCCGCCAGGCGAGGCCCCAAGGGCAAGGCCTCAGTTACTCCCTCCGCAACCTCGTCGGGAACTTCTACTCCTGGCTCGCAAACTGGCCCTATCCCTCCGTTCGTTCGAGCGCCGGAATCTTTGAAACCGCTGCTCGACTCGCTTTCTCCGCGGGAAGTCTACCTTATCCACGTCGATACCTGCCCAGTGGACATCAAGAAACAAACCTTCATCGTTCCTTGTGCAATCAATGCCATCGTTGTCGGTCTCCTCGCTCTCCGAGTCTACATGGTCCGCAACATGTATCCCGCCATGATAGCAGCGCTGGTCGGGATGAACAACTCTATGACGGTGGACACAACGACAATGGACTGGACCGAAGTTTTCATGGTGGCTCTACGTCGCATAGGAACTGTTCTTTTTGATTACTTCCTGTTTACTATGTTCCTGGCCTGGCCTATCCGCTTCCTCTTCGGGGCAGTCAGATGGCGACGCAACATCGGCTTCCAGCCACACGAGATTATTGTTCGGCGAAGCCAACCTGACATGACTGAGGGTCTCAAACGTGATCGCTGGATCCGTGAAGACGAGGAAACACGAGATAAGATCGTTGCGGCGGTCACGCCGGAGCGTATCAGAAAGACGGGATACCTGCTTATAGATCAGGACTTCGACCTCGATTACAACGCCATGATTAAGGCTCACGAGATGGTCGATAATCCGAAATCGGACGATAAGGTCTCATTGGAAGAGTTCCGCACGGCAGTTTTGGTGAACACAGATGCCCATGGCTGGTTGATCTGGCATGTCGGAGATGAGAACGAAAGGAGTAACCCCGATACAATCAATATCCCAGCCGACCCGGCCCGATCTGCCCAAAGAGACCAGATCTTGGTATTTAAGGACAAATTGGCCGCCATGGGCAAAGAGGACCTTTTCTACCGGTGGGTTGAGTTGGTCCAATACGAGAGTACGCAGCCGGGCGGGTTCACGCCGGAAAGGCAAAAGTCTGCCATGCTTCAGGTAAAGCAGCTCTTCGAAGAAAACGATGTCGATTTCTCCAAGTTCTGGGAGGATGTGGGTGGATTGGAGGAGTTCACCGAGCAGCTTGATTAGTGACTGCATCTCCGCTTCGTATATGTATCTCTCTTCCATGCCATCCCTGTCTATCCAATCTATTACAGAGATCTTGAGGAAGTCAGGCGTTTGAAATCGCTCGAAGTGTGCGATTCGACTCACCTCTTCGAATCCCCTTCCGCTCCATGAGATGAGCCGAACTGCGGGTGCCAGCCTGCTTATACGTCTATAATGCACCGGCGAACGCCTGCGAGGAGTGCCAATAAGAACACAGGCAAGGACAATACCTACGGCAAACTCTCTACGGCAATAGAGGACGCAGGCTTCCGGTGACACTGCTCTGATAGCGGGAGATTCGTATCACCCTGATAATCGGTTCCTTCTTGCTTTTCTCTCAACTCCGTCAATCGACTCTTGGCAGCCGCCAACTCCACTAGACTATTGGTGCCAGAAAAATCTACCCAAGACGATCGCGTAGGAGTATCCGAACGGACGGGAATCCCGCCTCCGCCCATAACTGGGCACCGGGCTTGGTACCTTGCAGCTGACTACAGCGACGGGCGCCGCGGAAACAAAGTGGGATTAGCCTGCGTTAATTTGCAGGAGGATGGCTGATGACCTTTCTGGTGGTGGTGGAATTGTTCTATAGATTGAGGTCTTGTCTCCAGAATGTATGTTGTATACTGTGTATTAAGGCTGCGTATGCTCTTGAAGAGCGAAGGTACTGCTTAATAGACTATTTCAAAAGAAAAAAAAAAAAAAAAAAAAAAAAAAAATTGAGCTCCACGCATGTTCTTCAAATTATCGGGACATATTAGCAACAAGAATCCTCCTGTTAGCTCGAGAGTAGCATATACCATATCTATGGAAGTCAGTAGCACAAATACAGCACAATACCACCTTCTGTCCATCGTCCGGCTGACGGCTTGGGCTTGAGCCGTCATCACTATCATTTTGCGTCTCTGTGGATTCTCTTCCATGATTCTTATTGATTGGTTTCTTACTTTCCGTGTTCTGCTTTCTCAACCTCTTCCAACGCCTTCCGTATCATCTCCTGCGTACTTTCCCTAGGAAACTCCCGCTGTGCCGTCTTCAATCTATCTTTCCAGAGGCACCATCTATCCATGTGCATATCTCGACGCGGTGTTTGGTCCTCATCCCCAAAGAGCCGTCCAACCTGACAGTTCTCCCATACGCGCTGACCGGCGTATATATACCAGATACATGCAGTACGTACAGCCTCCTCTACTGATCGACATGAATAGAATGCATACAAAGATGCGTCTAAATGATGGCAGAGGTGCTCTACTCTCCTCGTAAGGTGCGCCATGAAGGCATTCCGGTTCTCCCATTCCTGAAGGTCACTTGGAGGATACTCCTTCTGGGGATCCTCATCTATCTGGCGGGCATATTCTGACAGATTTAGCCGCGGAATCAAACAACAAAATGAGTAAGGGGTGTAGGGGTGATATACCAGGCTTGAAATTGAAATGATAGCAATCAGTCGAATATAGGCTGAGGTATGGAACCTCAGTTCATATCCTTTGATCAAAGGCTGTTGGCTCTTCGCCTGTGGCAGGATCAATAACCTCGGTACGGTGCAGCTCGAAAATAAAGTCGATGAGTTTGTCCTGCAGTTCTGCTGGAGTGATGTTGGCGGTGTCCACAACTTCGGTCATGGCATACCACGTATGATTACCATCGATATCAGACGCGGATTCGGATTCCTGTCTCCCCAGCTGTAAGACCTCGCGAGCGCGAAGGAGATTCTGGACTGCCTCGGCGGGAGAGACAGCAGGGTTTTGAACTAGCTCATCGATGACTGGGTATTCCGGTCGCGGAATCATCTCTCTCTTGGGGCCTGCCATGGGGAGGAGTGGTGTGGGAGTTGGGGGGTTGAGTTGGGAGGCTGAAAGAAACAAGTAAGGGTTCCAGGCATGACTTGAGCGGTTTAAATAAAGGGCGTTCGGACTGTGTAGAAGCGGCCAGTACTCAGAACTGTTCAGCCAACAACTATATCCAACACGCCACCTTCGCCGTCCAGCAAAAGAGCATGGACTGTAAGGCAGCCCCACTTTACGGAAAACAAGTCTCTTCATCTGACAGGTGAGTTTCTTATCCTAAGGAGTAAGGATGCTGACATGATGCGACGGAGGTGCCGCTGGCCTGTAACTTAGCTACAGCCTCGAAGATCACCCGGCCCCCATTTTTCTTGTGGACCAAGTCGCTCTGCTCATCTATGAAGAGTGAAATAATAGCACGAGATACTATACGACCCGATCGATACGGGCTCATCATTTAGAACTCTTGTCTATGAGATCTTCGCCAATGCACTCAAGTACCCTGAGATGGCAGCCAATTAGCATCTTTGGACTTATTATGATTTAACACACCCGCAAGGCTGTACACAGTGATAGCTAGAGGGATTCGAAGCACTAAAACCAAAATAGAAAGCACTGAACAATAACATCTTAATCGCTGACCCTGAACTCAAAGAGACAGAAAATCAAATATCAATCGCTCAACCGCAGAATCATGACACCTGGTGACCTCCCTCCGCGCCATATGCTAAAACAAACAAAGCAGATCATAAAAAGACAATGGTAATGACATCACAAAAATTACTTTGCTTCTACCTGCCTCACACCCACCTGCAACATCTTAAATCCCCACTGCTGCATCTTGAACTGATCAAACACACCATAGGGATCCAAGAACACCTTCGGGCTCTGCATCTGGCCTGCGATGCCCTGCCATCGAACCTTCTCATGTCCGAACGTCTCCCAATCCGTGTGAAGAATGACAGCACTGCATCCCGCGCATGCCGCCTCCACTGATTCAGCCACTGTGACCGTCTCAAGAGACGCATTGCTCGCACGCAGCGTATTCTCCAACTGGCCTGCGGGTATAAATGGGTCATAAATTCCCACTTTTACCCCATTCCTCGACAAGTCCCGGACCAGACCCAGCGCTACAGAATACTGATTGTTGTTCTCCTTTGGGGTGAACCCCAGGATCGCAATCTTCTGCTCTGTGAGATCGCCGGATAACTGCGACAGGACGCGTTGGGAGATCCGTCGATTGTGAGAATCGTTCATGCGCAGGACAGCGCGCCAGTACTCTGCCACTTGCTGCAGTCCTAGCTCTCGGGCCAGATAGACTAGGCAGAGAACCTCGGTCTGCAGGTGCGAGCTGCCGAATCCAAAGCCGACTCGTTGCGGTAGCCCCAGGGTCTGGGTTATGTGGTTGATGTTGGCGTTGGTGGATTCGCAGATAGCGCTGAGCGAGTGAAGACTGCTGATTTGTTGGGCGAGGAATGCGTTCGCGGCTATCTTGCCCAGTTCTGAAGACCATGCGTCCATTGTGATGATGCGCTCTTCTGAAACCCATGGGATATAAAGCTTCTTTAGTGCACTTAATGCTCCAGGGGACATATCTTCCGAGAATATGTGCCCGATGATAATGCGGGGAGGGTAAAGGAGGTCATGAAGGGCTGTGCCTGGAACTAGAAAGTCGGGGTTGGATAGCACATCGAATGAAGCGGATGGAGATGCGGTTTTTCGCAACTGCGTTCGTTAGACTCTTATTGCTATCTTGGGGATGGGCACTCACAATCTTCTTCATTCGCTGAACGACACCACATGGCGCTGTGCTTTTTTGCACGATAATCTTGTGGCCAGTTGATACTTGAGCAATCGCTCGAATTGCAGACTCCAATTGCGACAGATCTAAGCGCTCCTTTTCGTCAATCTGTACCAATTATCAGCCTTGTCTTCCATTTGTAAGCGGGCATCTTACTGTTATAGTCGAGCTTATCTCCGAACATAGGAAGATCAGATCTGCTGCGGCCACGCCAGCGTGGATGTTTGTAGAAAATGTCAAGTTGGTCAGTTTCCTCTTTCGAGTCTGACAACTATCTGGAGCTATAGACTGATTAGGGATAGCCGACGCATCCAGAGTGAGGCTTGATATTTCCTCAAACAACATCTCCTCCAGCCCAGGCTCAAACACTGGGGGGCGAACGGAGTTCCACGCATCAATGAGACCCGCATCATTGTCAACGACACTGAACTGGATGTGGGGATTCTGAGAAGCGAGTACAACCGCCGTCAATGCACCTGGCCAACATTAGCTATTCTTCTTCTAAGATACTGGACTGGAAGGTAAAAGCAGCGCGCTTACCCACATGTCCAGCGCCAATGATACAAGCACTCCGAACATCTTCAACTTTCTTACTCTCCAACGGCTGAAGCTCGGTCTCATCCACACTATCAGAGTAGGTATGACCCTTCACGACAACCGGCGGCTCAGCAGCTTCGATGGTCTTATAGCGACGTCGCGAAAAAAACAAAGTTATACTCGCCAGGACGAAGAGTAGTGGAAAGAATGGCATCATGGCGGCACATCCGTATCATCAACTCTAACCAACTAAGTAACTGACCACCCTCTCTCTCTTTCTCTCCCTACTCTCTTTTTCTTTCTCACCCCTTAACCACCGACCGAAACACATGTTCAACAAGAATTAAAACAAAGAGACAGCGAGCGAACGCGTTGTGGGTGGTTTGGGCGTGTCGTGGCCAAAAGGGCGGTCTGGTCGCAAAACTAGCCACTTCATCGCGAGCCATCATTGCCCCGAAAAAATATCCGAATGGATATACGGTCGTGCCATTGGACATGGAGGTTGTGTCCATCTACGTGGACGTGCTCGTGGCGTAACTCGAATCCACTCTGACTACCACTACTGAATTGCATTCCACATTTGATTGGAACAGCGGGTCTGGATGATGATTGATTTACCTGGACCCACTCACTCATTGAGGTGCTGTCCTATTTTAGAAAGGTAGCAGCCTCACTTTGTTTCTTCTTGGCAATACGAGTTCATGTCAGTAAACTATTTTTAGTTAGTATGGATTGCATTTGCATGCGCTGAGTCTGAGTTCCAGGAAGATATTGTTGTTGTTCTTGATGCACAATTTTTAATGACAATTATCAGACAGCGGGTTCGACGTGCATTGCGAACAACGTGGGACTGGACTGCATGAGACGTGACAGTGACATACGTCACCAAAATATGAAAATGATGTGAATTTTAACATGGGGCTATCAGAGTGAAGAAGGAACAACATACAGTGACCGGGATTAGGATGCAGATGTGCTGTGTACTAAATACAGGAGATATGGATTAGTTGGATTGGTTGGCAGGAGCAAGAATGACTGCTATCGAGCTACAGTATCTCCCTATCCGTGATTTTACTGTGTTTTAGGGCTCCATTGGATGTCAGTACGGAACTTGACTGATAAAACAAGACCGTGAGAATAGTACTTTTATACCTGCCTGGAAACTCTGCGGAAGCCAAATATATTACTTTATACAATCACAGCACCCCCACAACAGGTGCGGGTAATCTTATCCAGCCTTATCCAGACGACCAGAATTGATCGGACCCTCACATATTCCTCGGTCGCCTTATCATTGGTCTGATGGACAAATCCAGTTAGTTATATAAAGCATACTTACTAAACTCATGATATCTCTTGCAGGCTTCTGGGGCCATCAAAAAGACCGTAATGTCTATACCTGAGGGGCTCCAGTTATTATCACTATGTCATAACTCTTATCTTTGGATTATCAACAATGCCAAGACTCGATCGGATCCGGACTAACGCTGATCCGGAGAGTAACCAATCGAACTACTCTCTCCTTTCCTTGGATGTACAAATACGATATAAAGTTATACTTAATACCTACAGACTCTCCCCGGCAGTGCCATGTTCCGGCTAGCTTGCAGGACAAGGCCATTGAGGTCTTCGAACCTCCTTCGCGCCACGCGCTCCGTCTCATCCGTTGCGCCGCCGTTAATTCGGATCCAGAATGCCACATTCTACGAGAACTATCCTACTCCCGAAGATGCCGCCAAAGGCCGCAATCCTCCCCTCTTTCCCGACTTTAACTTCGTTTTACCCGCCAACACCACACTCGCCGGGGACAAGGGGGGTGACGCTCCGCAGACGTGGGCGGTGATTGGCTCCGGGGGAAGAACGCAGATGCTCGACGTCCTCCGTGGTCAATACATTTGCACACCGCCCACGGCGCGCAGTTATCCGTACCTCCTCAGCGACGAGATCGCCCAGAAAGATCACCGCCTACGGTTTGCGGGGAACGCAATACAATATATCGGATTCAGTGGGGAAGGTTCCGGCGCCATTGGAGGCACTCGCGGCGCCTATCTGAGTGCCCGATATGAGAGTCTCCGCGAGGAGACCGACTGGTCAGTCCGCCAATATCTCAAAGGCCAGACTTCCCTGAACCCGTTGGAATCCGAGCAGGATGGAAAGATACACGATGAGCAGCTGTTAGCACAGATCGTTTCCGAGCTCCGGCTGGAGGAGTTACTCGATATGCCGGTTGCCAACCTGAGCAATGGTCAGACTAGACGGACTCGGATTGCCAAGGCCCTCCTCAGCAAGCCGGAATTGCTCCTCCTTGATGATCCCTTCATGGGCCTTGATCCCGCTACCGTCAGAAGCATCTCAAGCCTCCTCCAGCGCCTGGCGGCCAAGTCGGATCCCCGACTGGTTCTCGCGCTCCGGCCTCAAGACCCCCTGCCCGACTGGATCACACATATCATGGTGCTGGGGAACTCTCACCGGGTTCTGCTCCAAGCTCCCCGCGCGGAGGCGGAGAAGGTGTTCAACGTATGGAAGAAACTAGGCAGTTATGAGAAGCCTACCGCCAAGGAGAACCAGTGGGTCCACCAGACGTACGAACAGGCCAAGGAATCCATCGATGCGGGCTATCTTGATCGGCAATTGATATGGGACATGCGACTAGCTCCCCCACAAGGAAAGGGTCGCGCTGCCCCATCCTTCCCTATCAAGGGCGGTGAACCACTGATTGAAATGGACGGCGTCCGTGTACAATACGGTGACAAATGCGTCCTGGGCGACTGGACCCAGCACGTGCACAACAAACCACAATCTGGCCTGCACTGGACAGTCCGGCGCGGGCAACGCTGGGCTGTGCTAGGTGCCAACGGCTCCGGCAAAACCACTCTTCTCTCTCTCATCACCTCGGACCATCCCCAAACCTACGCTCTTCCTATCCGCCTCTTCGGCCGCACCCGACTCCCCGAAGCCGGGAAACCAGGCCTCTCGATCTTCGAGCTCCAATCCCGCCTCGGCCACTCATCCCCTGAAATCCACGCCTTCTTCCCCCGTCAACTGACCATCCGCCAAGCCATTGAATCCGCTTTCGCGGAAACCTTCCTCGCTAAACCCACCCTCAATCACGATCGTGACCTAGACGTCAGCGCCATCCTCCGCTTCTTCCGCGCCGAACTCGACCCCGATGTCTCCAGCATCTCCCAAAAACCCACCAAAGTCACCACTCCCCGCGATCTCTTCCCCAGCCTCGTCAAATCCGACACCGACTTCTACAACCCCGACCACGGAGTCGAGTACGCCGACACAGTTCGCTTCGCTGAATTGAGCACTGCTCAGCAGCGCCTCGTCCTCTTTCTCCGCGCTCTCGTTCACCGACCCGATATCGTTATCCTAGACGAAGCCTTCTCCGGCATGCCTGCCTCCATCCGAGACAAGTGTCTAAACTTCATCGACCACGGCGAATTCGTCACTAAGCGGGTGACCAAAGTCCACCCTGCCCCCGAGGATGCTCGCTTCCGTGGCCTCACGGACGATCAAGCTCTGGTCATGATTTCCCATGTGAAGGAGGAGATTCCTTCCAGTGTGCGCTATTTCATGCGCCTGCCTTCCGATGCGGGGGAGCCGTTGGATTTCAAATTCGGCACCCTAAAGCCGGGAAGTACTCTGAGTGAGCCTGCAGTTTGGGATAAGGCCTGGGCGGCGGATTTCCAAGAAGGTGCGGTGCGTGCTGGGGTTGAGAGTGTGCCGGAAGGGGAGACTGTGCGGGAGGATTTTGAAAAGTTTGAGTGGTATTCTATATGATCGGTGGGAGAGTAGAAGTAGTATATGTATATATTTACTTATTCATGTACAAGACATAGATTTTGATACAAGAGAGCCTCTCTAGTTCTCGAGTTGGTATACCTCTTCCAGCGAGAGGGGGGGAATTTTTGGAAGAGGGAACTCGCAGCGATTGGCCCGAGCGAGCTGAGGTGGCCTACTACTGCTTACTACTGGTAGTTAAGGAAGCCTAGTATACTACTACCACATAGCGCATGTTGCTCGTTTGGCTGCTGCTTGAGGAAGGAAAGTCAGAAAGAAAGGGTAAGCCTCAGACCTCCGACGTAGGCAAGTGTTCAAGATTATGTCTTGGCCATAGCCATATAGTTCTGCCGGGTGGCAGCGATAGACGTACGAAGACGGTGCTCAATTGTAGTAAAAGATACCACCTTTTGTTTTTCTAGTTCATGATGCCACCCTGCACCCTACTATCTACTAAGATACTGGATAGGGTATGCAGTCCCGCCGGATAATCCGCCGTCCCGACCCGGTCCCGCATTCTGCTGCCTTATGATCGCCTCCGGCAGAAGTTGCCGTTTTGTTCCGGTTCACGCCAAACTTCGCCGCTCTGCTGGAAGGTAGATTGCTAGTAATCTACTTAACCTAATTACTACTCACTAACTGTTGCTACTGACGATTCTCACTGGCATCTCGCGCCATCTCCCCTTTCCTTCATCATGCCGTGATTGATCGTATGCCCGATCGTCCTCTTCCCCTTTTTGTTTCTGAAAGTGAAATTTCAACCATACGGAGAATTCTGCCCCTCTAACCGCTGATCCGACCTGTCATATCGCATATCGTGCAGATAATCAATCGTGCAGCGACGGGATCCTTCCTCCCCTCCCCCCTCATCATGGACCCCGCCATCCTGCGTGAGGTCTCCCGTGTCGACCCTGCGGTTCCTTTTCGCGCAACCACCCATCATCTCCATCATACTTGGGCGCAGACCTTCTACTCGCGTCCCGAACTTTACGTACGCCCGCAATCTATCGAGGAAATTCGGAAGCTCGTCAACCTCGCTCGCCACTGTCGCCGTCGTCTAGTCACCGTGGGGAGTGGCCACTCCCCCTCTGATTTGACCTGCACCTCCGCCTGGCTGATAAACTTGGATGATTTCAATCGCGTGTTGGAAGTTTCGCCGGAGACCGGGGTGGTGACGGTCCAGGCGGGAATTCGGTTGAGAGACTTGGGCACACAGCTGGAGCAACATGGTTTGATGTTGTCTAACTTGGGTAGTATTGATGAACAGTCGGTCGCCGGCGTGATCTCCACGGGTACCCATGGAAGTTCTCTCCAGCATGGCTTGATCTCCGAGTGTATCCTATCACTGACTCTCATGCTGGCTAATGGGCAGCTGGTGCGGTGTAGCGCGACCAGTAACCCGTCGCTCTTCCGGGCTGCGCTCATCTCTCTGGGTGCACTTGGTATCATTGTCGAGGTCACGCTGCAGGCGGAGCCCGCGTTCAAGGTGGCCTGGCGACAGACGCGGCGTAAACTGTCGAGTGTGTTGGCCCAATGGTCATCCGGACTGTGGACTTCGCATGAATTTGTTCGAGTATGGTGGATGCCCTATGAGAAGAGTGCCGTTGTCTGGCACGCCGATAAAACCGACCTCCCGCTGCGGGAACCGCCCAAGTCCTTTTATGGAGAGACACTCGGTTACCATATCTATCATAATCTGCTGGCCCTGGCCAACTATTTCCCTCGTATTCTCCCGTGGGTGGAATGGCTGGTCTTTGGTTTGCAGTATGGTTTCAAACCGGAAGCCATCGTGACAGAGGCGGTAGAACCAGCCCGCTCAGGTCTCCTCATGAATTGTCTGTACTCGCAGTTTGTCAATGAATGGGCACTCCCGCTCGAGAAGGGCCCCGAAGCTATCACTCGTCTCTCCGCCTGGCTGAATGGCGATCACGAAACAGCGCGTATCCCTTTTTCCGTCGACGGTCTGTGGGTGCATTGCCCCATTGAAGTCAGAGTCGCGGACTCTACCTACAACAAGACAATCCGTCCGTTCCTCGATCCTACCTCTTCCAGCGGCCCGACCCTGTATCTCAATGCGACGCTCTATCGCCCGTACCATCGGGATCCCCCTTGCACGGAACGATATTACGAGGCATTTGAGTGGCTTATGCGCGAAATGGGTGCAAGACCGCATTGGGCTAAGAATTTCCGGACGACAAGGGAGGAGCTGAAATGTCTCTATGGAGATGACATGACGGAATGGTTAAAGGTCCGCCAGGATGTGGACCCCGACGGCATGTTCCTTGGTGAATGGCATTACCGAACCCTCCCCTTGCCAGGGAGTGGGGACGAGTCGAATGCATCAGGGCCGGCCGACCTTCCGCTCCTCGAACGCGAAAAGACTCGTCGGAAGGCAAACATCCAGGGATCCGGTGACGGCGTCGAGTGGATTGGACACAAACAATGGCAAGGGAATCAGGGCCGTCAAACTGCGATGTTCGTGTCCACGCTAGACAACGAAAAGATTCATGTTTCGTCTGAGGGCACTAGTCTCAGTCCTCCCACAACAGCAACCAGCGAAGAGAGCTTCGATTTTCTGGCGGCAGGAGAGGCCAGTGTTGTCCTTCCCTGAATCTGGTGCGTGAGGGACTGATAGATTCGTGACAAGGAGGTTTGGCAAGTAGCAACAAAGTAACCGGTCGCGCCCCTTCCGCTTTTGTGGATTGTCGGTTGGAATTGCCGACTCGGTGATTTTTCGAAAGACTCTGTACTTTATTGCCTCACTGTTCCGTTATCTTGCTCTTTCTTTAAAATCACTTTTCATCCCTACATAATATCTCCGTCAATACTCTATCATACAAGTCATTTAGCAACAGCACTGACCCTGGTTCTGGACAGGCAATAGCCTACTATCAGTCTACCAAGGGAAAATCCGCGACAGATTCTCTACTGATATAATATGAATTCCTAGCGCTACAGACAGCCAGAAACCGTCTAGTCTAAATGAAAAACAGAATATCCAGGCTTGCAAAATGCTTCCACAGAATGACAAAATAACGAACGCCACAATATCAAATAACCGATAGACTTACACCACCGTACCTGCAGCGCGCAAGGCATCCGTCTAGTCGAAAAGCTTTGTCATGAACTGATGAGCCAGCTCAACACCCGCACTGTTCGGCATATTAGCAACGACAGCCCAGAACATGTCAGGGTTAGAATAACATACAAAGTAGCAGCATTGGCAGGAACGGCTCTTGCCAAAGCAGGTCCAAATCCAGGGAAGAAAGCCTTGAAGCCACCGCTGGCATAGACGGTGCGAATCGTACCGCCGATTGTGGGACGACCAGGCGCGCTCTGCAGACGAGACTTGATGGTATCGACGGGGAAGACAGGGATCCACATGGCAATACCAGCAGCGCCACCGGCAGCCAGGACGGCAGGCATGGACAGCTGGCCAGTGACATTTCCTTCCGCATCCTTGGGAGTCAAAGTGCGCTTGATGTACTCGTAGGCGGCGAAGTACGCAGCAGAACCAGGGCCGTCACGAGCGAGGGTCATTGCACTACCACGGAACACACTGCGAATACCACCCTCCTGGTATAGCTGCCGGACCACATCCAGACCGCCAGAGTATTTGGGCTTCTGACCGGGAGGCGGGGGGTTCTGACCCTGGATCTGAAGGAGCACCTTGACGCGCTCGAAGGGTGCCGTGATCAAGGTCATGGGAATGGCAGAGAAGAAACCAGCAGCTGAAATCTGGCCAATGGTGTATTGAGGGGTGTTGTTCTCTACGCGAACTTCGGACATCTTGCCGACGAGCGTTTTACCCACATCATAACCCTACCAGCTGTCAGCCGTCTGCGCCAAAGGGGGATTGATCACATTCTGTAAACTCGTAGACATACCCAGAAACTGACAGCGACTGCAATACACGCGAGTTGTTAGTATGTGCGATGGGAGTCACAGAGAAGAGAAGCTTACACATTGGCGTAACTCCCACCAGGGGAGCAGAGACACCTGCATAAAGACCCTATTCCGACGATCAGCAACTGCGCCCAACACCAGCTATCAAGATAACTTACACGAGCAAGACCCTCCCGGGCCACAGTCCTCTTCACGACATCGATAGCACCAGAGTAAACGCCCTTCTCTGCCGTCTGAAGGCGCACCTTCACCAGATCGAAAGGATGTCCAACAACAACGGCGCACACACCACCGGCAGCACCAGCAGCAAGCGAGCGGATCTGAGCAATAGTCTGATTAACGGGCTTGGGCTCCGGAACTCTGACTTCCTCTGGAATTGATTCAGCGGCGGACGGAGAAGCGGTCATGGTGGTGGCTGGCGCGGATGAGCGGGGAGAATAAGAAGTGGGGAGAAGGGAGCGGGGAGGAGGCTGGAGTCGTGTCTTCTTGGGCGCTGTAGCAGGAGAAGCAAAAAGCGGCTGCTTTGAGTGAGAAGTGTAGTTATAGATAGGATAGTTTACAAAGAAGTTGCATACACGGATTAAAAGCAAAGGGGAAATTAGGGGAAAAAAAGAAGAAAGCTCTCGATGATTGTCGCGCGACGGTCACGCTCTCCATCCGGCCGACCAGCATGGCAATCCATACCCCGGACCTCGGCTCGGTACGGATCAAATATTTATCCGAGATAGGCACGTCCCCCGGGGTTGGAGGATACGACGTAGATATGGCTACGAAATACTGGTCTGGTACGTACCTTAAGTAGGTTGGTCGGGCGCCCGGAACTTAATGCGACGGTTTGCGGTTGACTGGAGATGGAGAATGGTTGGATAGGTTCCTAATGAGCTCGTGCACGTGATATTCTTGCAGCTGATACTGAATAATGAGCTCAAACATGTGACTACTTACTATCTCTGATAGGAAATTATCTCTGCACGTGATACAATATAGGCTTACCACGAAATAAAAAGCAAATGAATGAAGAAACAAAGTATGTAGAAAGCAAGATGACGAAGAGCGGAATGAGGGTACTGACTCGCAAACAACTATTCTGCCAGTTATGACATTTGTCTGAATGTGAAGCTGTAGGGAACCTTTCTAGGGGCAAAACTTCAAAACAGGACCATAAGGCCATCGTTACCAGCAGATACTCTGTGGACCCTTAGAATCCCCTATATACTCAAATACACATGGGAGGAGGCGGGTAATACCAATCGTTGTAAGGATTCAGTTCCTTACAGAAGCAACTGCATAGTTAGCATCTTAGAGTATTGCGGGCTCGATCAGGCATAAGAAAAAGAATTGAATGGGATGGAGTTCGATTGAGCTTAAAATGGCTTCTCTACACCAGATTGCGTCATAAATCTATGAGCTTCATCTGAAAACGCTATATCTTATCAATATAAGTATAAAGTAGACTAACATTTACGGTAATACAAAGAGTATGTAAATAATAGACGGAGATCATTCTTGATTGGCCAAGTTTCATAGTCCAGAAATGAAATACAAAGTACTATGATGTAAATATCACAGAAAGCTTGTACATTCATGTAGATAAAAAATAATAAACTTAAGTTCAGAAAACTGACAAAGTAAAGAAATCATCTACAGTGACAAACCAGCCATTCTATACACAAAGTAGGTATTCTTCTCGTCTTTCTTATCTTTTGGACTGGACTGAGTCACGTGAGCATAGTAATAAGGCATCCGAGGCTTAAGAAGAAGAGAACGGGCCCAGTCAGGTGACTCCGGAAAAGGGCACCTTCTCCGGGCATCATTTTGAGTCACCGGGACTATCTGATAACTAATCGGAGATAATAAATGAGTCTTATTCAGTCTTTTGCTGAAGAAATTCTACGAGAGTTCGGATCGAACAATTAATCTAACAGCCGATTGGGACTGTCGAAGCCCTTCCCAGCACGAACAGGAAGCAGAGCTAGTCGGGATCACAATGTGCGATTCCCACCACTAATTGTAGGGAGCCGTGGGCGTTATCGCGTACAATCTCAACCATGAGCAAGCGTCCTCATCCAGGGTCCCCACCACGCCCTGCCTCCCAGTCCCCCGATCTGGTGGATCACACACCCCAGGGCCTCTCGCCGGGGGATTCAGAGCAGCAGCATCATGCATCCGGGCCTAGCAAAAAGCCCCGAAACTTTATAGCCACAGTGGTTGGTGCTTCCCCATTACCAGTAATGTGCGCGATAGTAGTAGTAACCACTTCTTTTAGGCATGTGAGAATTGCAGGCTTAAGAAGACGCGATGTGATGAATCGCGACCGAAGTGCGGCTTGTGTAAGTCGCTGAACCTCGAGTGTGTCTACAATGAGCGCAAGACCTCCAAGTAAGGCCGAGTCACTTTCACCAGTCCCTATTTTCACTGTTGCTAATGCTTAGAGTAGACGAGATCATTCTCTCAGCTTGATAATGAGCACGTTGCATCGACTGGAAACCAAGCTGGAAAATGTTCCCACGACCATTTCTAAGGAAATTCAATCCCTTCGGGGTCAGATGCCCCGTAGTTTGGATGGCACGGAGACGATAGGCTCGCTCGCGCATCATTCTCGCAACACGAGCAGCTTGGGTAGGTTGGAACGCTTGACCTCTCAGGCTCTCACGCCAGAGGCAATGAGACTGAACGAAGTGGAGCATGACGACCAACACCTGCATCCCAATCCGACGGAGGCAAACGGATTAGTCTCGATTTCATTCAGCCAGCATGGAGTGATCTCCTGGGCAGGTGCTCAGGAGATTCTTCCACAACGGTTACTTGAAGCACACGAGAAACTGGGCAAAAATTATGTGATTGACATTGAAATGAAGCGCCCTCAATTGCCCATGTACATCTGCCCTTTCCCAGCGCAGGCCGGGGACAACTGGTTGAACGCACTTCCGCTGGCCATGGTCAAAGGCCTTTCGGACGCATTCTTCACTACTTTCAACCTGTTCACACCTTTAATCGACAAGAACTATTACTATGCTTTCACCCTGGGCGCGGCTATTGAGAGCAACTTTGGCTACAACATCGAGAGCTGTGTGGTTCTCAATATCATGGCGCTGGGCTGTATCGCTGTCCACGCCTACCAGGAAGGGGATTTCCCATTACTAGGGACACGCAGTGGTCGTTTCGAGCCTCCTGACTGGATGGGGGTGGTCTACGAGAATCCCCCGGGATTGCGCTTCTTCAACACTGCTCGCCAGCGCATTGGATTTCTGATGTGTGACAACAATCTCCAAAGCTGCCAATTTTACCTCTTGTCATTGTAAGGCTTTCCGCTCGAATATCCTTGATGGCATGCTAACTTTGTAAAGCATCTACTACAGTCAAATTCTTCGCCCCATGGATTCGTGGGCCATGATCCATCGAGCGGCCACTTGCTGTCTGTCCATGCTCACCAAGTAAGTCATCCATGGCTATCATTGCATAACTGGTTCTCGCAAAACTGACACTACTCCAGTCATGATGTACATTTCGATGAGTGGGAAGGCGATATGAAATCTCGAGTGTATTGGAACTGCCTAATGAATGAAACCATTCTGGTCCAAGAACTACACGTCCCGCCCAGCGGTCTCTCCCGACTCGAAGAATACGTCCCAATTCCCAAGTTCATCACCTTCGAAAGCGTGGGCTTTCCAGCTTCTCGGTCACTCTCATTAGAAGAGATAGACGATTCGTTTTTCCAATATCATTTCCTCGCGCAGGTCGCCCATCGAATCATCCTAACCCGCATCCGACACTCGCTCTACTTCCATTGTGAGTTAACCCTACCCTCATCCTGCCATATCCATCAAACTAACCTTTCGTCCCTACCAGCCGACTCCGGCACATTCCCCCACCCAGCAGTCAATGCTGAACTCCGTCACCAGCTAGAACAATGGCGTATCAACCTCCCCGCCGCCCTCCAATTTCCCGACCACACCACCTCTGCCCTGACCACGAATCCGAGCACCCCGATCCCACCATCTCCAGCCTCCCAGCAACATCTTCCCTTCACCCCGTCCCACCGCCACGCCCTATCCCCCGCGATCGCCGTCTCCGAGGCCATGCTTCGTGGCCGGTATATGATCGCCAACTTCCACATCGGCCGTCCATACCTCTACAAGGCGCTCCACACTCCCGGCTCCCTAACCGACAAAGATCTCGAGCAAATCCACAGTGGTTTACTCAATGCAATGAATTGGCCTGTCGTGGGCGGCATCTTCCAGCGCATGAAGAGTTGCATCCCGATTAAATTCGCTTTTTGTTCTCAGTAAGTTAACAACCCACCCAAATCCCCTCCCGTATGATAATGTTGTTACGTGCTTACCTGGTTCATGTAGATTCTTCGGTCAAATCCTCCTCTTCTACTGTATATCTCACTCCTCGGACAGGCGGTTACAGGAGACTTTGCCGGCGGGATGGGAGCAATGGAACCAGGAGATGATGCAGTTTTTGGAGGATTGTGCGCAGAACAGTCCAGCCGTGGCGAAGGACTTGGAGCTGTTGCGGTTACTGTAATTGTAATCAATATGTGTATGTATGGTGTTGATGTCTGTATGTATGTCTATATGTGTCTATGAATGAATTCAACAATCAACATTCGAGGTCAACATATCTTGGTATACCTCGAAAATTACAAGCATAGCTGCCCTACTTACTGTATTGAGAATAAGCTAACCTTCTGGATGGGATCCTGGGACGGGCTGCTGTACAATTATAGAGTCATTCAGCACTAATAGTACTAGTAGTAGTAAGAGTTGACTGATATCCCAGACGAATTGAAACTTGCATATATAGTATATATATATATATATATAAGTCGGTCCTCAATAAAGGTGTAAAAATCGCCATTACAAAGTAGAGAATAATATCTCCAACAATCCTAATATATCTACCCGCTCTTGAAAGTGGAATAAAACCGCAATTAGATGTGGCTTCAGTCATGTCTGATCTCTTCCTTCCCCAGACTTCCCCATAGACTACATTAAGTGAGCGCCACGTGACAAACAAGCAAGACAGATCAAACAAAGCACGTGATCTCAAGAGCCACTCGCCGTCACAGGAATAGTAATAATGACGATGTGACGCAAATTGCCTCTTTAAATGTCTTATTCATCTGAACTCCACGAGCCTTCATTGGGTGCTATGTAATATGCGTCGACTGGCAGGTATAAATTTATGCAATTAATTTTATTTAGCCACTTTAACCTGACATGGAAATCATTGTATAACTAGTTGACTAGGAGTAGAGTGATTTGTTAGTAAGTCCACTCGAGTTACCATAAACGTAATTCCAATTGCTAATCGGCATCATACAGCCGAGTCAGTGACTATTACCTCAAGTGTAGAAGTGTAGAAAATACCATGAAAATGGCCGGCAAACCCGGGATCGGAAGATTGACCGGGAGACCGACGGACAGCCACGTGACTCCCACCAATCCCACCTGCCGAGCTGCTTAGCCGCAGAGCATCCCAAGTTCATCCCAAATCAGTCCGGGGGCTCGGATCGAGCAACGGCAGTCTGCCTGAGCCAATCAGCGCCCTCCCAGCGCCTCCCAAGTCCCCGCAGCCCCGGTGGATCTCCCCCAGCATTGGTTACCCACGGCCCTTCTTTGGCCATCTTTGGCCATTTCTGGCCATTACTGGCCATTACTGTGCCCCCCCCTGCATCGCTGACACCGCGGATTTCTCAGCCCTCTCTGTGCTTCCTGCTCGTCCCCACGCTCTATTATGCTGCTCCTCCCCAAACTCTCCACGATTCAGCCGACTATGAATGCCGTTGTGGTTCCCCGATGTCTGTCTCCCCGTGTGCCTTCGGGCCACCACCCCAGTTCACCACATGGTATTTATATCGCCTTTTCCCCTTCCCTTTCATCATGAAGGTTTTATTTTCCAGATCAGCTTCATCTCTCTCTATTTGTCTGCTTTCTTCTCCCACCTTTGGGTGATGTTTTAATCGGTCTCTTTCTTGTGAATATACCCATTCCCCACTCTGTATCTATTGACTTCCCCACTCCACCACTACCCCGAAGCTTGACCCGCTCCTCTCACCTGCACACTGCCGCCATGGCCCCTTCACAACAAGAGAAGTATGACATTGTCATCGTGGGCGCTGGCCCGGTTGGCATTGTCTTGTCGCTTTGCATGTCCCGCTGGGGCTACAAGGTGAAGCACATTGACAACCGTCCGGTGCCCACCGCCACCGGCCGCGCCGATGGTATCCAGCCTCGTTCGACGGAAATCCTTCGCAACCTGGGCCTGAAGCGCCAAATCATGGCCTTCAAGCCCGCTAAGGTGTACGATGTTGCTTTCTGGGATCCTCTCCCAGGCGGACAAGGTATCCACCGTACTGGCAGTTGGCCCAGCTGCCCCCGCTTTATCGACACAAGATACCCCTTCACTACCCTGGTCCACCAGGGTAAGATCGAGCGCGTCTTCTTGGACGAGATCGAGAAGGCCGGTACCACTGTCGAGAGGCCGTGGACCATCGTCGGTTTCAAGAATGATGGCTTGGACGAGACCTACCCCGTCGAAGTCCAGCTTAAGAGCATTGACACCAACGTGATCGAGACTGTCCGCACCAAGTATCTGTTCAGCGGTGAAGGTGCTCGCAGTTTCATCAGACAGCAGCTTGGTATTCAGATCCAGTACAAGGATCCAATCTCCTACGTCTGGGGTGTCATGGATGGTGTCGTGAGGACCAACTTCCCTGACATTGAGGTAAGCAAATTCAAAATATGATCACGATGCGAACAGCCGCTAATCATCTGCCAACAGACCAAGTGCACTATCCACTCTGATGCCGGTTCTATCATGGTTATTCCCCGTGAGGACAACATGGTCCGTCTTTATGTTCAGATCGCTTCGTCGGACGACCCCGACTTCGACCCTAGAAAGACAGCAACCGCCGAGGATGTTCAGGCCACCGCTCGGAAGATTCTTCAGCCGTACTGGGTGGAATGGGATCGCGTCGAGTGGTACTCCGTCTACCCGATCGGTCAGGGTATCTCCGAGAAGTACACTCTCGATGAGCGTGTGTTCATGGGTGGTGATGCTTGCCACACTCACAGTGTAAGTGTGCCCGTCTTCAAAGCATCTTGCGAGTTAAATAGGCATTTCTAACAAACTCTGTAGCCCAAGGCCGGTCAGGGAATGAACACTGCTTTCCACGATGCTCTGAACATGGCGTGGAAGCTCCACGCCGTTGAGTCTGGTTTGGCCAAGCGCTCCATCCTCAGCACCTACGAGACTGAGCGCAAGGATATCGCCGAAACTCTGCTGAGCTTCGACAACAAATACGCCGCCTTGTTCTCCAAGCGTCGCCCTACCGCCGGCGAGGTCGGCGAGGCCAGCCACACTACTGCTGCGGCTGGCGGAGAGGAAGACGAATTCGTCAAGACCTTCAAGTCCTCTTGTGAATTTACCAGTGGCTACGGGGTTGCCTACAAGCCGAATGTGTTCACCTGGGACGCTACCCACCCCGCTCAATCCCCGCTGTTCGACGTCCCCGGTGTCCGCCTGACCCCTGGTCGCGCGTTCACGCCGACCACCGTCACCCGCTTGGCAGACTCCAACCACGTGCACCTGGAACAGGAGATTCCTGCCAACGGTGCGTTCCGGATCTTCATCTTTGCCGGTAAGCAGGACAAGACCAGCAAGGCGATCACCGATCTTGCTGCCAACCTCGAGAAGGAACGCTCGTTCCTTTCCGTGTACCGCCGCGCCGACATTGCCGACGTGTCGTTCTTCGAAAACCACCTGCCTCACTCCAAGCTGTTCTCCATCTGCCTGGTCTACGCTGGCGAGAAGAACCAGATCGACGTGGACTCCATTCCCAAGATCCTCCGCGACTACCACCACCACCTCTACGCCGACAACATTCCCGACGTGCGCGTTCCCCAGGCCACCTACGCCGCTCACGAGAAGCTGGGCTTCGACGTGGAGAAGGGTGGTGTTGTTGTCACTCGCCCGGACAGCCACGTCGCCTGTACCGTGCAGCTGTCCGAGGGCAGCGGCACCGTGGACGCCCTCAATGCCTTCTTCGGCTCGTTTTCAACGAAGCCTCTAGGCCAGGACTCCCAGCACAGCCGTCTGTAAATGACCACCTCGCAAACCACATTTTTTGTCTTGTAAAAAAAATTTTCCCCCCTTGATATAAAGGGTGAACTTATGTACATAGTCCCTTTCAAATTTTTGGTTTCACATTTTGGTTTCTAGCTTCGTTCAGCCTGAACTGATTATGAACCGGCATGGTTGGAGTTGATTTTGTCTCTTAAAGGAATTCAATCCAAATCTTTGATATTATGGCCTCCAGATATTGTAGCATTCATATTCTTTCACTACAAGAAATGACCACTATCCTGGCGGAGTCCTAATACCGTACCAATCTCGGTTTACCTACTGCGTACCTATTCAACCTTCGATAGCCGGCAAGCCGGATCAAACCTTCTTCTTCACACCGGTCACCTAAGCCGGTAATCCGGGTGGGGAGGGGAGCTTTGCCGATCCGAGCATTGCTGTGTTTACTTTTTAGTTATTCAGCTGGGCTTTTTAGCCGATATCCTCGCTTCCAGTCCCCCGTGTCGTGTCCCCAATTAGAGCCCGGTAAATATAACCTACCTCATCATGGAGCCAAATTAGTCACCAGAAAACAACAGACTAACGATCCCGCGGGAGAGTCGAGTTCTCAGAAGTATAGATGTATATAATCATATTAATGGATGGCGGGGATTCTGTTTGATAATGTAGCGTGTGAGTAGTGTATACTAGTCAGTTAGGGGTTTTGTTACATTCATGTTCAATGTAATACTACTACTTATAAATACTAGTATAGAAATGTGTGATTTTTTCGGATTGCAAAACAACTGAAACTAATCCCCAGCCATATGATATATATATATATATATATGTATCCCCAACTTCATCCATCCCAATCATACTAGTACCCAGGTCCTCATCATACTTACACCCTATTTGAATCGAATGATTCTAGCTCTCACTATCCGAAATAACCGTCCCATTCACCGCACGAACATTCCTCGTGTACTGCACTCCCCCAGCATTACTTCCCCAGACATCAACCGTTTCACCATACGAGACGGAACTCTCATCATCCTCCGGTTCGAAATAATACGCTGTTCCATATTGTTCCGTATGCAGATCCAACGGCCCCGAGGTGAACGTATACGTCGAGACACCGAGCTCCCCATCACTACCGGTCGAGTCGATATCCAGGCCTCTGCGGATCCAGGCACTGATGGAGAGGCCATCTTCGAGTCCGTACGTCGTGTTACAGATTAGAGGGTACTGGAATGTGACCTCATTTGTAGATTTATTCCCGGTAAGTTGAGTGATTGTGTTAGTGCCGGAGGTCTGTTGGTTGTTTTTCTGGCTTAGTCCTTGCTGGTTTAGGTATCCGTAGTTGGAGTAGGAGAGGTTTTGGCTCCATGAGTATTCGGAGGACTTTACGGTGAATGTTCTTTCGGCTGTAACTGAGTATGATAGTGTTTCGTTGGTCCCGTTTGCACTCTGGGTGAGATCCCGTGTGACGGTGAGGGTGGGCGCCGGGGCATATATTTCGGGCGCTTGGCCGGTGGTTGTGCTGTGTGATTCAGAGGAGGAGGAGGAGGAGTCCAAGTAGAGGAAGATAGTCCCGGTGACTACCCAGTAGGAATTGACTGTGTTGGCGAATGTTACTGTTCCGTCGTCGGCAACGCTGAGGCCTGTGACTCTGATCTCGAACGAATGGGACTTGTTGTCCTTGAGCAAGGGGAGGAAGGGTGTGATATCGATCTCGGGTTGGCGTAGGTCGAAAGCGTCGATTCCTACGATAGGACGCCAGAATCCTGGCGCGACACCGCCGGTGAAGATTATGGGGAATGGCCAGTCCACGCCGGCAAGGACGCCGTCGATATAGAGCTGGACTTCGCGGAATGGGGAGTACCCGTATAGCTCACCAATGGTATTGTCGAAGGTATACTCATCGGCAGAGAGGACGTTGGACCACCAGAATTCTTCCTCTGACTGACCACATGCGGAAATGGACACAACTGCACGGGATGCTGTCGGGGGGATCTGGTATTGCACCGTGGCGTTGTCGGATGGAAGCTCAAAGTCGCTTGATGCGTTCTGGGAGGATTTGCGAGCAGAAATTGGAAGAATGACATCTGGGGTCCTGACGTTGCCCTCATATGAGAAGGAGGCTGTTAGGGTGGTGTTGAAAGAGCCGGTGTAGACATCAGTAATGATGTTGCCAAGATCGAAGATCAATTTCTGTTTTTCTTTCCATAGTACGTTGAACTGAGACATGTCTTTGATATAGGTCCAGATGATGCCGTCGGTCGTTGGTTCAGCTGTTGATGTTCGGAACACCTCTGTGTCCCCTAAGTACATGAGCGCCAGACGATCATACTGTCTGCCCTTGGAGGTGACAGTGAAATTGATGCGAACGGTGTCAAAGGTACAATTTGGTGGCTCGTAGATCCCTGGTTCATATCATTTAGCTTATGAACAACTGATCGGATCAGGCACTTTTTCTATCATACCGATGTATGGTTCCCCATAACTATAACCGAAGACATGGTCCATTAGGAGGATCTCCTCATTGCACCCAACGCTGCCATGGCCTGTGGGAACGGGCTGGTATACCTCAAAGACCTCTAGCAGAGCCCGCACTGGAGAAAACAGCAGAGATACTAGGTAGAATGCGACACCGAAAGAGACCAGCATGATTGCGGCTTTCCTGCAGGATGGGATCTACTCTTATCGGTGCGTTTCTAGAAGGATGTCTCTCTGTGGTGGTGCGACTATGTGGAAACTTCACGTGGGCGACACGAGTATGTACTGCAAGCCCCTGAAAAAGCCCCAATGCGCAAGAGAGATGCACTAAGTGCTAGTAGGGCTCAGCCAAATATGGTGCTGATGCCTGTGAATCAGTGCAGTACAACGCCATTGTTGACGCCCCAGGGGGTCGGGAAGGGTTTTTGTATGAGGCCATGGTGCATGATACATTAGTAACTAGCTGGGTTTTGTAGGGTGATAAGTTTCCAAAATGACTGTGCTCAGCATGCGGAGATTTCTCTAGTGTGCTTCTTGTTGATAGTGTACAACTAAGCCCGATTGTGATGGATCAAACCATGACAGTTTCAAGGATAGTGCTATAAGGTGATATATCGTCAGTCACACTTGAAGAAGACGTGCTAGTTTGAACAAAGCATGTTCGTTGGCTATCTGGCAGGCGAGCTAGGACGCAATTACCCCTTGTTCTTGCTGTGAGCCGATGATAAGCTGCAGAAAGATATGGATGCCATTGGAGCGGCGCAGACGCGAGGAGTTGACTAGTACTACTACCGAAGAGTGGAGCGAGAAGAACCTGGCAAAGACAGGAACGAAGATCATGCCGGGCCAATCATTGCCTAATTGTAAATGAGCGTGTTTTCCCCCTCTTTTTGACGCCGGCGGACCCCGTCGGTCCTCTGAGTATTACATGGCTTGTATGACATTGCATCGCTCTATTCTCCGCCCCCTTCATTTCCCTTATCACTGAAATCGCATGGTTCGTAATACCCCCACCTTTCTTCTACAGCAATCTTTAGGCGAGCAGCCGATCTAATGCAGAATGAGCCAATTAGTGGTGGTAACATAAACATGTCACGGAATTGCATCATATCATTTCACAGCTCGCCTCGTTCCATGCCGGCATCACGGCCGCCGGACACAGGCAGGATAGGAGTCCCATCCCACAAATTATGTACTACACCTCTGAAGATAACAAATAAAGCAATAGTATATATATATATAGAATGATTACGGAAGCCACCACATCGCTAATTGAACAAAAGAGAAGAGAAAGCCGGCCACCTGTTCCTAATCCCGCCACATTTTTCGGCGGTAAGGAGTAATAGTGGGGAGTTGATATGAAGGCAACAGACAAGGCATCTTTTAATCCGGCCGACGGGACCGAAAGCCCACAGAATGATAGGTTCACATGAAGAGACGCCAGGCACCAAGAATCAGAGCAGCGGTACCAGTGCATACACCCCTGGAGAAGATCTGTCAGCATTGTATTGTGTGAAATGTCGGATACCACTTACATGAGCCACTGTAGTGTAGAGAACTTGACAGCCTCTACACGCTCTCTCAACCCAGCCACCTCCTGCTCAATTCTCGTTTCCGTCTCCTTTATACGCATTTCTTGGCCATTGGCTTCTTCCCGGATACGACCCTTCTCCAGGTTCAGATCCAGTCGCACTGATGCCTGCGTGCGACCGATCTCGTCGCGTAGACGAGAGTTGAGTTTGGCCAGATCTGCGGCGATCTTTTCGTGCGATGAGCGAGTCAATTGCGCTTCGGTAGAATCTGCGTTGAGGAGCTCGGAGCGGAGTTTGGCAAAGTCGACTTTTTGTGTATAGGCCGACCGTTCCGTGTCTGTAGAAATGGACTTAGAATGGAAATGCTCTTGGGTATAGCATGCATAAACCACAGGAGTGACTAACCTTCCCGAAGCACCATTGTCCGAGTCAAGTTCTGAATGGACTCCTGAATGACGTCGTTCAGGACCCGCATCATAGCAACAGCCTGCTCTTCGCTAAACCCCTCATCTTTCAATCGCTGGACAAATTTCAATGTATCAAAGTGATGGTCGCGCTGGCGCGGAGCGGACGCATGAAAAGCTCTCCGAGCCGGGTTGAATGCAGCGACATAGACACCATTATGTCGGATGGGGTTCCCAAGGGGTGCGGCTGGTTGGCTGGCCGGCTTGGTTGTGGAAGGGAAGCGTCTTGCGATCGATGTGCCTAGATCTCGGGCTGTTGCGGGGAATGTTGTAGAGGCAGTGGACGGGGAAGTCGAGGTATGCAGTTGTCGTCCAGCAGGAATCCGATTCCGTACGATATACTGCTTTTGTTGGCGCTTCGCCGGTAGGGCGGTAGTCTGGGGAGAGGTAAAAGTAGTGCGAGTCGAGGAGCCGTTCCAAGTCAGACGGGGAATCAGGGAACGGGGCACCTCTGCCACCGATTTCTGAGGCGCCATGACTCTCAGCTACGAGAAGCGTGAGCCAGACAGCGAGAGATATGATGAGAGAAGGGATCTAGCCTAAAGCCGTGAGAACAGTCAGGCTGATCGAGTAGTTGGAGTTGGGTTGGATGTTATTAGATGATCTAATCGTCGGGTTAGTTACATCTCGGCGTGAGAGTGACTAACTCCGCCCGGTCTCCCATTCTGCCAGTCACCTCACCGCCCAGGGCAAAATCTGGACGGCCACACGTGACTCATTATCGGAGTATAGCATCAGGTGACTCGGCAGTTTGTGGCTACCGAAATTCATGCCTGAACTCTTAGGCTGCAAGGTTATTACATTTCCCCGGCATTTCATAGAAAGAGCCCTTCTTCCTTCTATACAACTTCCTCTCGCCAGTCAAGTGTGTTTGGAGAAACTCCCATCTGTCTATCTACCATGACATCTTGGGATTCAAACTACCCCATAAACCCCAGTGGCTTCCCCAGTGGGCTCCCCGCCACCAGTACCTGGGAGATGAAAGACTGGAACTTAAAGATATAGCCGATGACTTCAACCATCGGCCGCCATCGGCTGTGTGGTCGGCAGTCAGTCGGATTCTCATTATAATGATTATTATCGCCGGTCACCCCGCCATCTGCCCCTCATCATTGATTTCGTTGCAGTTACTCTCTCTACTTCTCTTGGTGTCAGCTGTCCCTGCTTAACATCATATTCAAAATGACGACCCCCGGCCTTCTCTGGGTGACGATGAACCCTCGTCCCTCCCTCCCTGCGGCCCAATTCCACGACTGGTATAATACCGAACACGGTCCTCTGCGCCTGCGTCTGCCCTTCTGCACCAATGGCTTCCGCTATCGCGCAACCGACGGCGAGGAGCCCGAGTGGGTGGCACTCTACGACATTACTGATATGGTTGAGTTGACGCGCGAGACCTACCTCGCCCTCCGCGGCGACACCATTAAGACCCCCCGGGAAAAGGCGACCATGGCCCAGATTGACGTCGATCGCCGGCTCTACGATACCGTTGTCGAGCAAAAGGCGGCTGATTACAAACCCCTCGAACTCACCCCCGACACCGAGGCTGCCGGCTCTGCCCTCGTCGCCGTCTCTCTCTCCCTCTCCTCCGCCGACGCCGCTAAGGAGGACGAGTTCACCCGCTGGTACCGCGAAGAGCACATCCCCATGCTGTCCCGCGTGCCCGGCTGGCGCTCCTCCCGCCTCTTCGTCACCTCCACCATCGACCCCAAAGCCCCACGCGAATACCTCGCCGTGCACGAGTACGCTGCCCAGAATGGTCTGGGCGGTCCCGAATACAAGGCCGCCACCGACACTATCTGGCGCACCCGCATCATGACCGACGTTGTGGCTAAAACCCGCCGTCGCACCTACCAGTGGGCCTACACCTTCGGACCCGCTCCCCGCGAGCTGTCCTCCCTGACCTCCCCGGATGTCATCGGTCCCTGGTCGTCCATTGACGGCAAAACCCGCACCTTGCCCTCTCCCACCCGCCCGGCCGTCGAGTCCTTCGTCACCACCCCCGACGGCGTCGAGCTCCCTTACCGCCTGGAGGGTAGCACCGACCCCCACAGCCCGGTCATCGTGCTCAGCAACTCCATCCTGGTGGACTACACCATCTGGGACGACTTTGTCGACCAGTTCCTCTCCGACCCTCGCAACCAAAACTTTCGCATTGTCCGGTACTGCACCCGTGGTCGGCAGCAAGAATGCGGCGAGAAGCCCGTCAACATCGATCTACTGGCCTCCGATATCATCGCGCTGCTGGATGCTCTGCGCGTTCCCAAGGCCACCCTTATCGGTGTCAGTCTGGGTGGTGTGACCGTGTTGAACACCTCCCTGCTGTACCCGGAGCGCGTGGAGCGCTTCATCTCCTGCGACACCAACAGCTCCAGCCCCGAGACGAACCGTAAGGCCTGGAACGAGCGTGTCGAGCTGGCAGCCAGCGAGGGCGCCGTGTCGCCCACCACGCAACAGGCGATTGTCGGCGAGAAGCTGGCCGAAATTACCGTGCGGCGCTGGTTCACAGCTGAGTCGTACGAGACACAGCCCCATCTCCCCGCTAAGGCGAAGGAATTGGTGCGGACGAACAGTCTGCCCGGCTTCAGACAGAGCGTGCAGGCCCTGTGTGCCTATGATGTGCGGGACCGGATGGCACAGGCACAGGTGCCTGGCCTGTTTGTGGCCGGCGAGAGTGACGGTGTGCTGCCAAAGACGATGCAGCAGATGGTGGCAGACCTGAAGAGCGCTTCTGAGTTGAAGTTGGTGCCGAAGGCGGGTCATCTGCCGATGTTGGAGAATGCGACGGCATTTACGCAAGTGGTGAATGAGTACCTGCACTAGAAGCAGCTGATGTACAGAGCTGTTATGTATATAGATGATCAGCGAATGACAAAGTTGATACATGGTATTTGGGTCAATCGTATTCTAATAGTAGTTTGTAGGAAACTTGCCGATATCCGAGGTGCGGGGTCAGCTTATCTTCCCCTCTTCTTCACTCATATCCCTTATATTGTGATACTTCCCTAGTATCTCATCCCCCAATCCCTATTCTCAACATTATCCATCAGATAGTAAACGAATCAAGCTACAATGGCCCAATACGAGCTTCCATTCCAAGTATGTCCCACTCTAACCCTAATCTCCCATTCCTCTAACTCACGCATCTAGCTCTCCGACCCCTCCATACTCCACTTCGATGCCTTCGTCAACAACACCTGGATCAAATCCCAAAGCAACCAGCACTTTGAAGTCATCGGTATGCCATCCCCCTCCCTCACCCCTATACCTTCATCTCCCCAAAACCCCCATCCTAACCAAATCTCCAACCACAGACCCTGGCACCTCCCACCCCTGGGCCCAAATCCCCACCTGCACAGCTCTCGACGTCCCCCACGCCGTAACCTCCGCACACACAGCATTCCTCAGCTTCCGCCACACCACCGCGCACTACCGCTCCGAGCTCCTCACAGCCTGGGACACCCTCATCCGGGCCCACAAAACCGACCTAGCCAAGATCATCACCTACGAGACGGGCAAACCGCTCGCCGAAGCACTGGGCGAGATCGCCTACGCAACCTCCTTCACACGATGGTTCGCGGGCGAAGCCGAGCGCGTCTCCGGCACGATCAGCTCCTCCGCCGTTCCGGGCCGTCGCATCATGACGATCAAGCAGCCCATCGGCGTAGCGGCAGCTCTAGTACCGTGGAACTTCCCGGTGGCGATGGTGCTGAGGAAGGTCGCGGCGGCGATCGCGGCGGGGTGTACGATGGTTGTGAAGCCGTCTCCGGAGAGTCCTGTGTCTGCGTTGGCTATTGCGGGGTTAGCTATGCGGGCTGGGTTCCCGGCGGGGGTGGTGAATGTGTTGACGACGGATATGGAGAATACGCCTTCGTTAAGTGAGGCGTTGTGTCGACATGAGTTGGTGAAGAAGGTGACGTTTACAGGGTCGACGAGGGTGGGGAAGTTGATTGCGGGGATTTGTGCGGATGGGTTGAAGAAGGTGACGTTGGAATTGGGAGGGAATTGTCCGTTTATTGTGTTTGAGGATGCGGATTTGGAGGCCGCTGTGGCGGCGTTGATGAATCTGAAGTGGAGGCATGCGGGTCAGGCGTGTATTACGGCGAATCGGGTGTATGTGCAACGGGGGGTCTATGAGAGGTTTGCGGGGTTGTTGAGGGAGAGGACGGAGAAGTTGGTTGTCGGGCATGGAATGGAGGAGGGGTGGGGATGGGGCCGTTGACGACGGAGAGGGGGGTGGGAAAGGCGGAGATGCAGATTGAGGATGCGAGGAGGTTGGGCGCTGAGGTTATTTTGGGTGGGGGGAGAGTGGAGGGTAAGAAGGGGTATTTCTTCCAGCCGACGATTCTGACGGGCATGACGAAGGAGATGTTGGTTAGTCGGGAGGAGACGTTCGCGCCGGTGGCGGCGTTGTATGCGTTTGATACGGAGGATGAGGCTGTGCAGTGGGCGAATGACACTAGTATGGGGCTGGCGAGTTATGCGTTTACGAAAGATGCGGATCGCTTGTGGAGGTTGTTTGAGAAGCTGGAGGCCGGTATGGTGGGCTTGAATACGGGGAGTATGTCGGCTGCGGAGGCGCCGTTTGGGGGTATGAAGGAGAGTGGGTATGGAAAGGAGAGTGGGAAGGATGTGGCTGTGGATGAGTATTTGGTTACCAAGACGGGGACTTTGACGGTGCAGGGGCATTATTAGGGTTGGCCTTTGGCTTGGCTTGATTTTTGGGAGGCTGAGGCTAAATTGAACCGCTAGCTAGTATGAACATGTTGGCATCGAATTCTTCATATGTACATGGATGTTTAGTCCACCCGGTCCAGCTTCTGCACGACCATCGCGCTAGCTGCTCCGCCGCCATTGCAGATGGCTGCCACACCGTACTCGCCTGGCTGTAGCTGGTGCAGCAGCGTCACCAGGATGCGCGAGCCCGAGCTGCCCAGCGCATGACCCAGCGAGATGGCGCCACCCAACGGGTTGACTCGCGCGTTTTGCAGTCCCAAAATCTGTCTGGTTAGCCATATTCCATGAATGTCAAAGGCATAGGTGTAGTACTCACCTTCTCATTGGCCTTGATCACCGCCGCAAATGCCTCGTTGAACTCCCAAACCGCCACCTGGTCCTTGCTGATGCCCGCGCGCTCCAGCGCAATCGGCACCGCCTTGGCCGGGGCCACAGGGAAATCGACAGGGTCAATAGCGGCATCAGAAGTAGAAACAATCCTCGCCAGAGCACGATTTCCCGTGCCAAACTCCCTCGCCAGCTCACGACTAGCCACCACCAC